>NW_025169540.1:0-1749 GCF_004010195.1 Chiloscyllium plagiosum | reverse complement strand
GAAACCTGGTTGGCATGGACAAGTTGAGCTGTACGGCCTGTTTCTGTACTGTATAACTATGACTTATGACATTTTCAGAAGACAAAAATATCAGATACACTAATATAGGAGAGGAAAATACATGTGCAAAAATATTGCAGGTGCTAAAATCTGTAATCCTCAGCAAAGATCTTAGTTTCTACTTCTTCCAACGCCACCTTCATAAATTTCAAGTTCACCTTCTTGAAATGTGAAGGTCACCTTCACCTCTGCACCCATTTCTTTTATCTGGGAGTTTTCCTCCTTGAAAATTAGATCTTTTCATTCATCTTCACAATTGCAATTTCACCTGGAGTCCTCCCTACGGCCTCTTATCCTCTCTAAATCTTTTCATTTCAAACTTATTTCCATTTGGATTATCAGTGTTCCATTCTATCAGATCCAATCTTAACCTTGTCAGTAAGCTTGCTGATCTTGTTTGGCAAACTGATCTATACACAACTGAAGGTGAACGCCAAATCTCTAACATAAGGGGAGGTTATGAGTGATGAGGATTGAAGAAGCTTCTCACCAACACCCTGAACAGTTAGAGTAAGACTTCCTTGCTGGTGTGCTCAAAACTCTTGCGATGAAGGCAGACAGAATGGTAGGGTATTAATCAAATAGTGATAGTTTAAAAACTGTTGACATACAAAGAGACTTCATCACTGATCACTAAAAGCAAGCTTGCAGGTGCAGCAAGCAGTTAGGGGATAAATTCTTTAAAAATTGAAAGAACTGTACCGGCTGGAAATCAGTAACAAACAAAAATTGCTGGAAAAGCTCAGCAGGTCTGGCAGCATCTGTGGAGAGAAATCAGAGTTAACATTTTAGGTCTCATGACCCTTGGGACTCGACTCACTGGAGCCAAAACGTTGACTCTGATTTCTTGCCATGGATGCTGCCAGACCTACTGAGGTTTTCCAGAAATTTATGTTTTTGTTCTAAATTCTTTAATTACTTGAACTTATTAATTACCTCAATGGGATCTGAACTACTGTCTTCAGTTCGAGTCACTGGACTACCAACCCCAAAACATTACTCCTAAAACATCGTGTCCTCTAATGCAAGGCAAAAAGGTCAGTTGAAAAAAAGATGGACTTACAGTAGGCTAAATGGATATAGGAGAACACTCAGCAACAGCTGGCCATGAAAAATAGGGGCAGAAGTTATGATGTGAAATTGCTGAACACATTGTTGCATCCAGGAGGTTGTAAAGTACCTAATTGAAAGATTATGTGCTGTTCGTTAAACTTCATTGAAACAATGTAGAAGACCAAGGGCAGAGAAGACAAATAGAAAGCAAAGCAGAGAATAACAATGATAGGCAACAGGAAGCTTATGGACTGAAAAGTAATTTTCTAGAAATTGATCACCTATCTGTATCTGGTGCCCTCAGTGTGGAAGAGACTGTATTTTGAACTGTTCGTACAATATAGTAAATTCAAACAAGTACAAATAATTTGTTGTTCCACCTGGAAGGAGTGTTTGGATAGTGATTACAGAGGAAGTAAAGAGCAGCTGCTGCATGCCCTGCAATTGTAAGGAAAGGGAAGGAGATTTTGGGAATGACAGAAAAATGGGCCAGGTTGATGCAGAGTGAACAGTCCTTTCAGAATGCTAATGGGGAGGGGAGGTAGTGATACACGTTTTACTTATGGGAGGTTTGAAATAGTGGAGGATGATCTCTTGAGTATGGGGGCTACTGGGTCTGAAATAGAGAAAAAGGGA
>NW_025169539.1:0-1749 GCF_004010195.1 Chiloscyllium plagiosum | reverse complement strand
ACTGACAGGGAATCTGGTGTGTGTGTGTGTGTGGACACTGACAGCGAATCTGCTGGGGGTGTGTGTGTACACACTGGCACGGTATCTGCTGGTGTGTTTGTGTACACTGACAGGAAACTTGCAGGGGCGTTCGTGTGCGTGTACACTGACAGGAAATCTGCTGGGGCATGTGTGTGTACACTGACAGGGAATCAGCCGGTGTGTCGACGCAATGACAGGGAATCTGCTGGTGTGAGTGTGTGTACACACTGACAGGGAATCTGCTTGTGTGTGTGTGTACACACTGACAGGGTATCAGCTGGTGTGTGTGTATACACTGACAGGGTATCTGCTGGTATGTACACACTGTCAGGGTATCTGCTGGTGTGTGTGTGTACACACTGACAGGGTATCTGCTTGTGTGTGTGTATACACTGACGGAATCTGCTGGGCTGTGTGTGTGTGTACACTGACATGGAATCTGCTGGGGCGTGTGTGTGTACACTGACAGGAATCTGCTGGTGTGTGTGTACATTGACAGGGAATCTGCTTGTGTGTATGTGTACACACTGACAGTGAATCTGCTGGTTTGTGTGTGTGTGTGTACACTGACAGGGAATTTGCTGGTGTGTGTGTACACACTGGCAGGGAATCTGCTGATGTTTGTCTGTGCGCACAGTGAATCTGCTGGTGTATGTACACACTGATGGAATCAGCTGGTTTGTGTGTGTGTATGTATACACTGATGTAATCTGCTGGGATGTGTGTGTGCACTGACAGGGAACCTGCGGGGGCGTGCGCGTGTGTATGCACTGAGAGGGAATCTGCTGGTGTGAGTATACTGATAAGGAATCTGCTGGTGTGTGTGTGTCTGTGTTTACACACTGACAGGGAATCTGCTGGGGCCTGTGTGTATACACACTGAGGGGGAATCTGCTGGTGTGGGTACACTGACGGGGAATCTGCTGGTGTGTGTGTGTATACACTGACAGGGAATCTGCTGGTATGTGTGTGTATACACTGACAGGGCATCTGCTGTTGTGTGTGTACACACAGCGTATCTGTTGGTGTGTGTCTGTACACACTGGCAGTGAATGTGGGTACACTGACGGGGAATCTGCTGGTGTGTGTGTGCGTATACACTGACAGGGAATCTGCTGGTGTGTGTGTACACACAGCGTATCTGCTGGTGTGTCTGTACACACTGGCAGTGAATCTGCTGGTGTGTGTGTACACACTGACGGAACCTGATGGGGTGTGTGTGTGTGTGTACACTGACAGGGAATCTGCTGGGGTCTGTGTGGTTGTGTGTGTACACTGACAGGGGTCTGCTGGGGTGTGTGTACACTGACAGGGGTTCTGCTGGGGTGTGTATATACACTGAAAGGGGATCTGCTGAGGTGGGCGTGCGCACAGTGAATCTGCTGGTGTGTGTGTATACACACTGAGAGGGAATCTGCTGGTGTGAGTGTGTGTACACACCTGATAGGGAATCTGCAGGTGTGTGTGTATACACTGACTGAGAATCTGCGGCGGCATGTGTGTGTGTGTGTGTGTGTACACACTGACAGGGAATCTGCTGGGGCATTTGTGTGTGTGTACACACTGACAGGGCATCTGCTGGTGTGAGTAAACTGACGGGACACTTGCAGGGGCGTTCATGTGTGTGTATACACTGATAAGGAATCTACTGAGGCGTACATGTGGGTGTACACTGACAGGGAATCTGCTGGGGCATGTGTGTGTGTGTGTACACACTGACAGGGAATC
>NW_025169538.1:0-1749 GCF_004010195.1 Chiloscyllium plagiosum | reverse complement strand
GCCCGAACATTAACTGTACAAGTCCCACCGTGGTTTGTTTCACCAAAATGGAACACTTCACATTTATCTAATTAAACTCCATCTTCTATTCTTCAGCCCACTATCCCAGCAGTACTGTTCATCCTGTTGTATCACAGATAACCTTCTTCACTGTCCACTTTACCACCAATTTCAGTGACACCCAAAAAACTTACTTATCAGGAAACCAATATTCCCATCCAACCCATTTATCCAAATGACAAACAACAGTGGGCCCACTACACCGCTGGTCACATGCCTCCAGTCAGAAATACAATATGTCTCCCAACACCCTCTGTCTCCTACCATCAAACCAATTTTGTATCCAGTTCACTAGCTCCTCCTGAATTCCATATCCTTTTACATTGATATGAGCTTATTACCCTGTTTACCATGCAGACTCAGAACAGTACAGCACAAGACCCTTCGGCCATGATGCCATGCCAACCTTTTATCCGACTGTATGATCAACCTAACGTACGTACCCTTCATTTTATTATCATCCATGTGCCTATCCAGAAGTATATTAAATGTCCCGAATGCATCTAATTTTACTGCCACCACTGGCAGTGCATTCCACTCACCCACCATTCTATATGTAACGAACCTACCTCTGAAATCTCCCCTTCACCATCCGTGAATCACCTGAAAATTATACCCCCTTGTAATAGCTATTTACGTCAGGGTAAAAAATGTCGCTCACTATTCACTCTCTCTGTGCCTCTCATCATCTTGTTCACCTCTACCAGGTCACCACTCACCCTCCTTCACTCCAATGAGAAAAGCCTTAGCTTGCTCAAGCTTTCTTCATAAGACATGCCCTCCAGTACAGGAAGCATCCTTGTAAATCTCCTGTTTACCCTCACTAAAGCTTCCACATCCATCCTGTAATGAAGAAACCTGAACTGAACACAATATTCCATGTGGGGTCTACCAGAGCTCTTTAGGGCTGCAGCATAACCTCATGGCTTTAAAACTCAATCCCCAAACTAATGAAATCCCACACAATATATTCCTTCTTAACAAGCCTATCAGCTTGTGTGGCTACTTTGAGGGATCTTGGGATTTGGAACCCAAGATCCCTCTGCTCCTCCACACTGCCAAGGATCCTACCTTTAACCCTGCATTCTGCATTCAAATTCAGTCTTCAAAATGAATGACTTCACACTTTTGCAGATTCCACTCCATCTGCCACTTCTCAGCCCAGCTCTGCATCCTGTCATTTCCCCGTTGCAACCTACATCAGCCACTCCACCAACCTTCGTGGCATTGCCAAACTTACTAACCCAGTCTTCCACTCACATCCAAGTCATTTATAAAACCACCAAGAGCAGAGGTCCTGTAACCTCTCCATGCAGAAACCCACTGGTCACTGAGCTCCAGGATGAATGCTTTCCATTCATCATCATCCTCGATCTTCTATGGGCCAGGAATTCTGTATCCACCCTGTATCCCATATCTCCGTACTTTCTGAATGAACCATAAAGGTGTTTTGTCACATCATCAAATGACTCAATAAGATTTGTAAGGCATGACCTGCCCCTTACAAAGCCATGCTGACTATCTCTTATCAAACTATGGTTTTCCAACGAATTATAAAGCCTGTCCCGGAGTCCTCTCCAATAATCTGCACACCACAGACATAAGACTGACAGGTCTGAAATTCCCAGCGTTATCGGTATTCCCTTTCCTGAACAGGGGAATAACATTTGCCGCCCTCCAACCATCTGG
>NW_025169537.1:0-1749 GCF_004010195.1 Chiloscyllium plagiosum | reverse complement strand
GACAGAAACTGTAGATGTGCCGGAGAGTTCCTGTTTGTGTATTTTAGGAAGAAGGCCGACACCGTTTTTGCAGGGTTGGGAGACTATGAGAGTGGAGGCAGTGGACAGGAGATCACAGTATGAAATAAAGTTAGTAACCATTGCGGAAACTATGTTCTGATCATCCACGATTGAGTCACGGTCCCCGTGGGGAAGGCAGAAGCTATCCAAAAACTTGCGCTGAGTAGCTGTAATGTTTGTTCAGTCGGCCAGACAACAGCAGCACAATCCTTAGTGGCATTCTTAATTACAATGTCAGGGTTGGATCTGGGAGCACAAAGTGCAGCCAGTGCAGAGGGATTTAGGCTGGAATGCAGAAGTGGGAACAGAGAAATTGAGGGGACCTGTGTGATGTGGACAGATCGCAACAAACAGGTCATTTACAGAGGAAGTATTCCAGGTGCAGGCCGACGATTGCAAGTTGGTCAAATAGTTTGTGGGATAGGGAGAGGATTGATTGGCATACAGGTGTCCCGGTCCATCAGGATCCATTGCAATAAAACATTTTCGATGATGCTCCTCCATCGACAAGGTTATGTTGTCCTTGTTTTTTTTCTCAGAGGGACTTGTTACACATGTTCCAAGTTATCTCTGTTTAAAGGGTTTAGGGCAAATTTGGTAACAACTAACATACTTCCTCAGACGAGAGGCATTCAAGTTGAATACAATATATTTGCCCAATGAAAGCGGAGTAGACAGTTCTCCAAGCTCAGCTGTCCTGTGGTTTGTTTGTTTTTTACCGATAGGGGCAGGCCGATGCTGATCCTCCCTCTCTTCAAACTTCACTCATGTAAAACCTGTCTTTCATTTTTTCCTATGTTTTGCAAATGCGTGTTTATGGGGATTGTTTCAGTAATTTGGAACAGCTTCATTCAGTTGCGATCATCTGTTTCCTTTACAGATTGTTTAAGGTAATCTGCAGTCTGTACTCTTTTATTTGTCGAACGTTTGATAATCTTGCAAATAAGTTCTTTCTTGTTTTAACTTAAGCGGTTGGGCCAGCGACATCACTCGCAGAAAATCCACAGGGTCGAGGCTACATTTTTGAAATGGTTTGAGGACGTCTGGCCTAGTCCATAACTCACTGATGACTATACAGGTGAACGCATACAATTCGCAGACAGCCACTGTATCATGCGAAAAATGGAGGTGAGCCATACAGGAAGATGCAGAAGAGATGCAAACATGTCAGCATTGGAAGAACGGCTGTAAAACATCTGTTGGACGCATAAGACTGGTAAACAAACAGAATCACTACGCTCTTTTTAATTGTTTCGCATAAGTGAAAGTATTAACTGCCTTGCTAATATTTAAAGATGTGTGATTAGTTCACAAAAATTTCGTTCTTGTATTTGATGGACATTTTATTAACATAACTTGTTGTCTTGTGCAATAAATTACATGACTGAGAGCAAATATTGCATACCATTCGGGAAAGAATTGTGCAATCAACCAGTTCAGCGATAGATGAGGTAGGTGGTGTTTGCTGTGTGAGATAATATACATCTTTTCACAGTGACTATATGAACAGAAACCTCTCACATTAGCATGTTTCTGTGAATGAAATCCCATGTCCATCGATTCGATTCTCCCTCGAAACTTATCCGAGCAGACAGGCTGTGAGCTAGCATCCAATTTAGTGTGGGCAGCTCTTGCAATGAATTCACTTCATGCAGCCGTGAACCCTTCCGTGGAACAGACTGCCCTGCA
>NW_025169536.1:0-1749 GCF_004010195.1 Chiloscyllium plagiosum | reverse complement strand
GAGCTCAGTGATCCTACAAGCAAAGGATCAGATATAAGCTATGCAGTCCTTCCACATCTAGTCGATAAACGTTGGGGACAATTAAACAATTCACTGGAGGAAGAGATTCCACAAATAACCCCTTAATCCATGATGGAAGAGCCCAGCACTTCAGTGTATAAGATAAGGCTGATCCATTCGCAACAAACTTCAGTCAGAAGTGCTGAGTGGATGATCCATTTCAGTCTCCTCCAGTGGTCCACAGCAATTCATTTACTCGTCATCAACCAATTTGATTCAGTCCAGGCGATATCCAGAAACGGTTGGTGATACTGGATACTCTATAGGGTCCATAATCTGACAACATTCTGGCAATAGTACTGAATACTTGTGCTCCATAACTTGCCACTCCCCTAGCCAAACTGTTTCAATACAGTTACAACAATGGCTTTCCCCGATTATGTAGAAAATTACCAAAGTATCTCCTGTATATAAAAAGCAGTACAAACCCAATCCGGCCAATTACCACTTCATCAGTCTACTCTCGATCATCAGTAAAGTGGTGGAAGGTCTCAGTGCTTTTAAGCAGCAACCTGCTCAGCAATACCCTGTTCAATAACGCAAAGTTTGGGCTCCACCAGGACCATTAAGCTCCTGACGTTATTACCTTTTTTCAAACATGGACAAAAGAGCTGAATTCCAGAGGTGGGGTGAGAGCGATAGACTTTTAAATCAAGGCTGCATTCGACTCTGGGTGGCATCAAGGGACCTCAGCAACACTGGAATCAATGGGTATCAGAGGCAAAATCCCTGCTGGTTATAATCATACCTGACACGTAGGAAGATGGTCATTGTTGATAAAGGTCAGTCAACTCAGCTCCTAGTCTGTAGGAGTCCCTCGAGCAGTGGCCGAAAACTTCTTCAGGGCGACTTCATCAATGACCTTCCCTCCATTTTAAGGTCAGAAGTGGGGATGTTCGCCAATGATTGTACAATGTTCTTTAACATTTGTGGCTCATCAGATACAGAAGCAGTCCATGTTCAAATGCGACAAGATCTGGACAGTATCCAGGCTGATAAGTGGCAAGTAATTTTCAGGCCACACGAATGCCAGACCATGACCATCACCAATAAAATACAATCTAACCTGCCCCTGACCTTCAATGGTGTTACTATCACAGAATCACTCAGTGTCAAAGTCCTGGTGGGTAACTGTTGCTCAGAAACTCACTGGTCTCGCCACATGAACACAGTAATTATAAGAGCAGTTCAGAAGCTAGAAATACTGCGGCACGTAACTCACATCCTGACTTCCAAAAATATGTCCATCATCTACAATGCATAAGTTAGAAGTGTGATAGAAGACTCACAATTTGCCTGGATGAGTGCAGCCCCAAGAACATCAGGACAAAGCAGCCAGTTTGACTGTCTCTTCATCCACAATGCTCCACCATCAACGCTCAGCAGCAGCAGTGCTTG
This sequence comes from Chiloscyllium plagiosum, assembly GCF_004010195.1. Lineage (NCBI taxonomy): Eukaryota > Metazoa > Chordata > Chondrichthyes > Orectolobiformes > Hemiscylliidae > Chiloscyllium > Chiloscyllium plagiosum. Next base: position 291 of record NW_025169536.1, on the reverse strand, counting down.
TTATCTACATGCTGCAATGAAATGATTCACCAAAGATCATCAGAGACCATCTTCCCAACTCAGAACCATGTCTATCTAGAAGGACAAGGGCTACAGATGTATGTGAATACCCATCTTCAGGTTCCCTCCAAGCTATTCACCATCCTGACTTGGAAATATATCACCGCTCCTTCACAGCCACTGGGTCAGAATCCTGGGATTCCCTCCCGAATGGCATTGGAGGTCAACCACAGCAGGTGGACTGCAGCGATCAACAATACAGATCACCACTACATTCTCAAGGGCAACTAG
>NW_025169535.1:0-1749 GCF_004010195.1 Chiloscyllium plagiosum | reverse complement strand
AAAGGCTCTATTGAGCTGATACAACATTTTTTTAAAAAAAAGAGGAGTCACTCTACTCACCAGGAGTAATGCAAAAATAGGGAGGGGCTGTAGTCTGGAATGGTGGTGTTTGCTATAGCACTGGGAGATGTTGTCAAGAGGAATCTTACAGAAATTCCTGCTTTCCAGAAATTCCTGTTCACATTACATTCTGTTAAAAAAGGTCACTTTCAAAAGCTATGACTGCAATATATGTTGCCTTTTTTTCAACTTGCACAGAGGTTTGCAGGAAACCATGGTCAGTTCTTTTTGAAGAGATGGGGTGAGGGGAGGTGGCCGATGTAATAGTATTGGGAAGCAGAGAGTTAGGTCGTCAAAGTGTTTTCAATATGTTTATCCTCATTGCACATTCCAGTGCTTTGAAGTGAACAACTGAAGGCCTGAACATTGAAGGTCTGGAAATGATTATTGAACGACTTTGTGTTAATGCATGCTCAATTATTCACTGGTTCTTAACTGGGAGGTGGTAGGATTTAGAAAATGGCAGGTCGGGACTCTGGCACCTTCTCATTGCTAAGCCATGCTGACATATACCAGTTCTGTTTGACATCTTGACTCTCCATGATCTCTCAGGCCTGCCTCCCTCATTTCCCTGATTGTGCCCACCTTTTCTGCCCCAGCAATGATCAGTATGAACAGTAGGGCTCAGAAATGTGTTGATCTGTCCTCCCTCTTACTGGAGTAGCAACTCTTGAAACTAAGCTGCGCTGTCAACTGATGAGTAACCCTGGCAAGAATCTCTTCATCTTAGATTAGATTGGAGCTGGAAAAGTACAGCAGGTCAGGCAGCATCTGAGGAGCAGCAAAATCGCCGTTTCGGGCAAAAGCCCTTCATCAATGAAGAATCTCTTCATTGCTCACTGCTGGCAATATACCATCCTTAGCATACGCCAAAACTTCCAGGTTTCAGTCTCAGCATCAGGTCTGCAGCATTCACTGCAAGCTTCACCTAAAATGTTTTTTTACAAGACTAACGATAGAGCAAAGATTACATGCCAGTCAATAATTTATTTAATGTAAAACAACAAACTGTGGAAGTTGACAATCTGAAAGAAATACAGAAGTTGCTGGAGAAACTCAACATATTTTGCAGCATCTGTGGAGAGAAAGCAGAGTTCACCTTGAGTCAGGTGACCCTTCTTCAGAGAGATCTGAAGTTGTGAACATGAGTCATTCAACGAAAAACATTAACTCTGCTTTCACTCCACAGATGCAGCCAGATCTGCTAGCTGTTAGTAAACAGTCACACATTGTATTCAGCTTACTTTTCAATGACCTTCTTAGTTTCTGGAGAAGCAGAACACCAACTCCCTCGCACTTTCAGCAGTTGATGTTTTCAGAGCTGCAAATGGTCATCAAGTGCCATTAAGTCAATTGAAGCAAACATTTACATTCAGAATAAAAACATATTTAGAAACTTGAATAGGAGTGTCAGGATTTCAAGCCACTGACAGTCAGGCTGGAACATGGAAATGAAGGATGTGACAAACCCATTTCTTCAATACTTTACACGTGTTGCACAGTCTAGAAAAGTCTCAAGTAAAGAGTTTAGGGCAATTAGAGAAGGGCAACTAACTGTCCAATTTCTCAATTTAAGAGCTTTGGATTCTGGTTCTACATACAGGATTGACTTTTCCTCATCAATGGGTATTGGCTCAGCAATTGCAAACATTAATCGTGGCACAGAAATGTTTGCCACTCTGCTATTGC
>NW_025169534.1:0-1749 GCF_004010195.1 Chiloscyllium plagiosum | reverse complement strand
CAGCGGAAGAATTGTTCGATGTCACGCCGTGTGCTGAACTCATTAATCCGGGAGCGTAAGGGAATGAAGGTGAGGCCTCTGCTGAGGACTGATCTTTCATCCTCAGAGAGGGGTAGGTCTGGAGGGATGGTGAAAACACGGCAGGGCTGGGAGCTAGGACCTGGTGTGGAGTAGCCCAGCTTTCCAGACTCATATTTCTAACAGTGACTCCCTTCTGTCTCGCTCCTACTGTATTGCTGCATCATTACTTTGTGCTGCTGGGCTGTCACAGACCCGGTGATCTTTGCTCGGATAATACCATTGTTTGTCTTGTGAGAATCCCGAACCATATACTTATGAGCTAGCTTCACATCCATTGAATTTCCTCTGTTTCACTATCTGAGTCCTCCTTACATCCCTCTCCCCAACGGTGGGTTCACAATCTATTTCCTGTCCCTTCAATATTCCTCCTTATCTGTGAGAAGTCACCTCAGATACAGAAACCAGCAACACTTCCTTCGACTGTCCTATTGTATATTGTACACTGTTGGGTTGTATCTCAGAGCTGTGCAGGGATTACAGTCTCTTTTAAGAGTGCAACAGATTTATTTCCAGATTTATTTATTTTATTCATGCCGACAGCTCAGCTTCTGCCTGTTCTGTTCCCATTGCTCTGGGTTCACACTCAGGCTTAGCCAATCAAGTACAGTAAGCATAGATCAGTTACCAGTCTCCTATAATCAAACACAGAAGAACTGGAAAATATACAGAGAATTGCACTGATTCTTTCTCAAGCTCAGTAAGTTTGAGCCAAAATGTATTACTTGGACATAATTCTTAAACAATAACTTGCATTTATACACTCGAAATTGGACAATAAAAGGACATAGAAGCTTCACAAGAATCCTGTCAAAGAATTCTTTTTTCTTGACCACAGTCAGGAAGAGTGAGAAATAGAATTTAAGCAGTTTTTTTAAAGGTGGGTAGAAAGCTGGAGAAATTCTGGGAAGAAAATTCAGAGCAAAGGATCCAGGCAGCTCAGAGGATTGCCAGCAGATGTGTACTGATGAAAATGGAGATGTTCAAGTGGCCAATATTTCAGAGGATGTAGAGTTGGAGAAGCTGACAGCGATAGGCAGGGGTAAACTCATAGCATTAAGAAAATAAGTCAGAGATTTTTAAAACACATTTGTTTGCCTTAAGCTTTCATTGTTTCCAAAACTTCCTACATCATACAAGGTTCACACCAACACCCATTTCCATCCTGTTGTAACAAGGAAGTTAGAACATAGAACATAGAACAGTACAGCACAGAACAGGCCCTTCAGCCCACAATGTTGTGCCGACCACTGCTCCTCATATATGCACCCTCAAATTTCTGTGACAAATACCACCTGTATCAGTTCATATTCACTCAGTCACTTTTTCACTTACCTGACTGCTCACCACCTGAAGGCTTCTTGTACCAAGTAATTGAGAGCTAGCCGGGAGATTGAAATGGCTCGCAGCCGGAAATTCAAGACCATTCTTCCAGGCAGAGTGAAGGTGTTCTGGAAAGTGGTCACCAAGTCTATGTTGGGTCTCACCGTTGTAGAGGAGACTGCATTGTGAGCAGCAAACACAGCAATCCAGACTGACCAACAACAGAAGCAGGAACAGGAACAGGAACAGGACCGGGAGCAGGATTCGGAACAGGAATGGGAACAGGAGCAGGAGCGGGAACAGGAGCAGAATCTGGAACAAGAACAGGAGCAGGAGCGGGAACAGGAG
>NW_025169533.1:0-1749 GCF_004010195.1 Chiloscyllium plagiosum | reverse complement strand
TTCTGTACGTGTCATACATGCCAATTGGTGGGCGGACTACTGGCAGTAATACAACCAGCACCTTTGCTGCCAATTCCTGCATTTGAAGAACCTTTCACGTGGATAAACAATGAGTGTGTACGTCCCTTCCAGAGAACCAGAAAAGAGAATATCCTGTAGAGGCAGGTGTTAGTTATTTCCCCGCAAAGTTAGGGATCATTTTCAGGTAATGTAGATTTCTGTGTGACTCAAAACATAGTGAAAAATGAAGAATCCTTGTGTAGTGGGATAGGTGGGTAAACTATTTCTTTCCGAAGCATAAGACACAGTTGAAAGTCTTGTTACTGCAGACAGACGACGTATGTAAGAATCAGGTAGGAAGAACCCTTTCTATTGTACACAAAGTGAACGTATGGAATACTGCTTGGATAAAACAAAACCCCTATTGGCTTTATCCTTTCAAATCCAGACATGTCCTGAAAGAGATGGAGACCATGCTCAATGAGGATGTCATCGAACCGAGCCAGAGAGAGTGGAGATCGCCGATCATCTTAGTTCCTACACTGCATGGGACTCAACAATATTGCTTGAGATATAAAAAGGCCACTGCCATCAACAAACCAAACTCATATCCAATACCGAGATTGGAGGTCCGTCTCGAGAAAGTTGGACAAGCCAGTTACATTACCAAATTGAAGATACTGCGTAGTTACTGGTAGGCACTTTATCAGAGAAGGCGCAAGAAATTTCAGTATTTGTAACCCCAATTGGTCTATATCAATTCAAAATAATGTCCTCTGGAATGAAGTACGCATCTGCCACATTCTAAAGACTCATGAAGAGAGTTGTGGCTGGCTTACCAAACTATGCCGTCCATTGCGACGATGTAGTGATCTTCAGTAAGTGCTGGAATGATCACGTGGTGCACTTTACAGAGATTTTTGAACGACTGCGAGAAGTAAAACTGGAATTAAACTTAAACAAAACTGAATTTGCAAAAGCACAGTGATGTTCTTGGGACAAATCTTTGGCCATAGAAGATAGAACCCACGGAATATAAAGACGAGGGCCATCCAAGAATTTCCAAGACTAACCTCAAAGAAAGAGGTGTTTTAATTCTTAGGACTAAGCGGATTCTATCGGAAGTTTGTTCAACCTTCGGCAGTGTTGTGGCACCATTAAGTGATTTGCTGAAGAAGAAGGCAAAGTTTTGTAGTACAGAAAATTGCCAGGGGCCTTTCGACCATTTGGAAGCTATATTAACCACCACAACAGTTTCAACCATGCCAAACATTACAAGACCTTTTGAAGTTGCCATCGACGCTAGTGGCATCGTTGTTGGAGCTCTACTGCATCCGGAAGATGATGATGGGTTTGAACTGCCTATTGGTTCCTTTTCGATGAAAATCACCATCCACCAGAGGGAATACTCCACGATCGAAAGAAAAGCTATTGATCTTGGTACCGGCCTTCCAACATTTTAATGTGTATATCACAATAAGGTATCGGAGACAGTCATATTTACGGATCAGAATCCTCTTACATTCTTGAAACACTTTAAAGACATGCATGTGTGACTATTGCTTTGGCGTTTTATGCTACAGACGTTACATTGACATATCAGAAATGTTGCGAGTCGTAAGAATTTAATCACAGATGCATTTTGTGGATGTAACTGATTAGGTGCAGGTAAGATTAGTGTGTATTCAATGTTATATAGATGTGTGAAGAGATCAATATGAACTTAGTTATATATTATATGTATGTCAT
>NW_025169532.1:0-1749 GCF_004010195.1 Chiloscyllium plagiosum | reverse complement strand
CTGCGCTTTTCCAGCAACACCTTTTCAGCTCTAATTTAATTTAGCCAACTTCATACCTATGCAATTACTTGGTTCAGTATTAAGAACCTAGCTTTGGCTTCTACTAAATAAATCATAAACTCAGTGAGAAACTTTTATCAGTTTTGATCACATTTTCCCAAAGGAGTCTCTACTGCAAGGTTATTAATTAACCTCATCACAAAATACAAATAAAAGATAATTTGTTCCCTCACTAGCTCCTTGTCATATTGATCTTGAAAACTGAGACTCACACATGTGTGCACTTAAAAATAAGAACACTATTAACGAACTAAAACTCACTGGAACTAAATTAATTCTAATGTTAATGTCTACAATAATAAAACAAAGACAACAAATGGAAGCAAGGGACCAGTCATTTGCCCTCTCAAACCTGATCCAATTCTCCATGATAAGATCATGGCTGATGTGATTATGGTCTTAACTCCATTTTCCTGCCTGCTCTCCATAACCATTAGCTTACTTGTTCATCCAAAATCTATCTTATATGTCTTTGAACATATTTAAAACCCAGCTGTTCCAATATAGTAGCATCCCTCAAACACAGTCCTTGGCAAAAAGATAAATTCAAACTCAAATTCTTACAGGCAGGATTCCAATCAACAAGGGAACAAGAACAAGAGCGATTTCAGGAATAGTCAGGAATTATTTACTGAAGATTGCAACCCTTCTGGTACTCACACATCTTGTGACTGCTACAGCTAAAAAAAACCTAAAAACCCTGAACTGGGAGAATTGGCTACTCCAATTCCATTGTTAAACTGTTTTAGCCTTCTAGCTCCCTAGACTCTTTGGTAGCTCTGTCTTTACAACCTCTCTTCAAAAAACTCCAGGACAAAATAATCTTTAAAAGTGACAGTGTTGTCACAAATTGTCAAGCCCCTCAGAATCTTACTTAATGAGATCATTCTGTGTTATTCTAAATTCCAGTGAGATAGGCCCAACCTGCTTAGTTTTTATTCATAAAATAATCCCTACATCCCAGGAATTAGATCAGTGACTTTTTGTGAACTGTTTCCAGTATATGTATATACCTCCTTAATTAAGGACACTAAAATTATACACAACACTTACACTGGGTGTGGTCTCATCAGTACACTGCACTGCTGGAGCCAGATTTGCCTACTTTTACGTGCCATTCCCCTTGCAATAACGGTCAACATTCCATTTGCTGTCCTAATTGTTCGCTGTAACCAACTGAGATTCAGATACAAAGAGACCCAGATTGATGGCTGCAGAATTTCTCGTTGTAAAGACCGAAGGGCCTGTTTCCGTGCTGTCCATTTCTATGACTCTAAGTAACATTCAAATTGACTATACTTCCGCGCAACATAGGAAATCTCACATTCTCCCATATTATATGCCACATTTGTGCCTAATCTATCAATATCTCTTTGCAGACTGTTTGCATCCTTCTCATAACTTGCTTTTTTGTAAACCTACTTCTTGTTTTGCCAACAGATTTGGCGAGAGTCTGGTTCTTCATCTGAGTAATTAATAGAGATCACAACTATTCCGAATACTCCTTATTTGGATCTGCCTCTGGAATTAAAGAAGCTGCCTCTTACAAGCTGCCTGGTGTTTTGACAGTTCTAGAGTCAAAGAGTTATAGAGATGTACAGCATGAAAACAGACCCTTCGGTCCAACCCGTCCATGCCGACCAGGTATCCCAGCCCAATCTAGTCCCACTTGCCAACACCCGGCCAATA
>NW_025169531.1:0-1749 GCF_004010195.1 Chiloscyllium plagiosum | reverse complement strand
GGGAGCTATGCAGAACACAGGAGTGCATTGATCTCTAAACCTGGACTGGATATCTGTGCAGCACGGGCAGCTATGCAGAACAGAGCAGTGCATTAATCTATAAAGCCGGACGAGATATCTGTTTAGCACGGGGAGCTGTGTAGACCACTGCAGTGCATTTTTATATAAACCTGGACTCGATATCTGTGCAGCACGGAGAACTATGCAGACGACGACAGTGTACTGATCTATAAACTCGGATTAGATATCTGTCCAACAAGTGGAGCTATGCAGAACACAGCAGTGCATTGATCTATAAACCCGAACTAGATATCTGTCCAGCTCCAGGAGCTATGTTGGCCACAGCAGTGCACTGATCTATAAACCCGGACGAGATATCTGCCCAGCACTGGGAGGTATGCAGATCACAGTAGTGCTGTGATATATAAACCAGGACTAGATATTTGTCCAGCATGGTGAGCTGTGTAGACCACAGCAGTGCATTGACCTATAAACCCGGACTTCATATCTGTCCAACACGGGGTGCGATGCAGATCACAGCAGGGCACTGATGTATAACCCCGGATTAGATATCTGTCCAGCATCGGGAGCTATGCAGCCCACAGCAGTGCATTCATATATAAACCTGGACTAGATATCTGTCCAGTGTCTGGAGGTACACAGAACACAGCAGGGCATTGGTGTATAAACCCGGATGAGATATCTGTCTCGCAACGGGCGCTGTGCAAATCACAGCAGTGCATTGATCTAAAACTCGGATTATCTATGTGTCCAGCACGGAGAATTTTGCAGACCACAGCAGTGCAGTGATCTACAAACCCGGACTAGGTATCTGTCCAGAACGGGGAGCTGTGGAATATACAGCAGTTCATTGATCGATAAACCCGGACAAGATATCTGTCCAGCACGAGGAGTTGTGCAGGTCACAACTGTGCATTGATCTATAAACGCGGACTAGATATCTGTCCAGCACAACAGTTCATTTATCTAAAAATCCGATCTAGATATGTGTTCTGCACCGGGAGTTACGCAGACCACAGCAGTGCATTGATCTATTAATCCGGACGAGATATCTGTCCAGCATCGTGAGCTATGCAGACCACAGCAGTGCATTGATCTATAAACCCGGATTGGATGGCTGTCCAGCACGAGGAGCTGTGCAGACCACAGCAGTGCATTGATCTACAAAACCGGATTAGATATCTGTCCAGCACCGGGAGTTATGCAAACCACAGCAGTGCATTGAACTGTAAACCCGGACTGAATACCTGTTCAGCGCGGGGAGCCATGTTTACCACAGATGTGCATTGATTTATAAACCCTGGCCAGATATCTGTCCACCACCCGGAGCTGTGCAGATCACAGCAGTGTTGAAATCAATAAACCCGGACTAGATATCTATCCAGCAGCGGGAGCTATGCAGACCGCAGCAGTGCATTCATATATAAACCTGGACTAGATATCTGGCGAGCACCTGGAGGTACACAGACACAGCAGGGCATTGATCGATAAACCCGGACGAGATATCTGTCCAGCACCGGGAGCTATGCAGACCACAGCAGTGCACGGATTTATAAAGCCCGACGAGATATCAATCCAGCAACGGAAACTGTACAGACCACAGCAGTGCATTGATGAATAAACTCAGATTAGGTATCTGTCCAGCACCTGGAGCTTTGCAGATCACAGCAGTGCATTGGCCTTTTAATACAGACAAGATATCTGTCCAGCACCGGGAGCTGTTCAGAC
>NW_025169530.1:0-1749 GCF_004010195.1 Chiloscyllium plagiosum | reverse complement strand
TCTGCAGAGGGATATAGACAGATTAAGCAAATGGGCAAACCCTTGGCAGATGGAATAGAATGTGGGGGAATGAGGTTATGCACTTTGACAGGAGGAAAAGTGTTGAATGTTAAATGGAGAAAGCTGTTGAATAGAGGGATTTGGAAGCTCATATCCATGCATCTCTTCAGCCAAGTTCAGTGAATAATAGGGAAGGCAAATGGGAGGTTGGCCTTTAAATAGAGTGTAAACGTAGGGAGGTTATAGTGAACCTATGTCAGGCACCAGTCAAGCCACAACGGAGCACTGGGAGGGTCATTTACCTAAGGAAAGATATACTGGCTTTGGAGGCAGTCCAGAGAAGGTTGACCAGAATGAAAAGAATATCATATGAAGAGAAGTGAATAGGTTGGGCCTGTACATATTCGAAGTTAGAAGATTTAGAGGTAACCTTATTTTCACATAAAAGATTCTGAGGATACTTGACGGGGTTAATGTGGAAAAGTTTACCTTTGTGGGTGAGTCTCGCACCAGAGGGAATAACCTGAAAATGAGGGATTGCATGTTGAAGACAGATAGGAATTGTTACTGAGGGCAGTAAATCTGTGGAACATGTTACTACAGAGTGTTGTTGAGCTTGGGTCATTAAGTACATTCAAGGCTGTCAGATTTTTTTTAACCAGTGAGGGAATTGAGGATTATGGGGAAATGGCAGGGAATTGGAGTTGATGCTTACCAGAGCAAACGTGATGTGAATAAATGGCAGAATTGATTCAATGGGTGAATTGAATAGTAAGTAATAAAGGGGAAAAGAGTACAACTGGCAACTACAGGCCAGTCAGTGTTGGAAAATTAGAGATTGTACGGAGTTGATGGTATTTTGGCATTGTTACTGGATTTAACATCTGGAGTTTCAAATTGATGCCGCTATGTCCCCGATGCACTTTGAAATAAATTAATATATCTGGAATATAAAGCTTATCGCTGCTTTAGTGATCTTAGCAATTGATATAAGGACCTATCTTGTTAAGGAAGGAAATCTTTAGTCCTTACCCAGTGAGGCGATTGTGTCACTCTTGATCCACAGTAATGTGGTTAACTCGTAACTGCCCTCTGAAATGGAACTTGGTTTTTCTGGGAGATAAAGTGCCACATCCCATGAATGAATAAAGGAAAATATTCAGCAGAAAATTGTCACTGAAGTGAAGATTGTGATCTAATGGTAATGGTTAAGTAACCCAGAGATCTAGGTCTTCTGAGAACAAAAATTCAAATTCCATCATGATCCCTTGTCACTGAAGTGAAGATTGTGATCTAATGATAATGGTTAAGTAACCCAGAGATCTAGGTCTTCTGAGAACAAAAATTCAAATTCCATCTTGATCCCAGTAAGGATAAAACATCTTTGAAAGCTGTTCTGAAAGTCCAGTCTTCACAATGACACCTTCTGACACTCACTGCTTTCCTTCAGTCCAAATTGTCTGTGCTGACCAGATATCCTAAATTAACACAGTCCTATTTGCCAGCACTTCGCCAATATCCCTCTAAATTCTCCTTACTACCAGACGTCTTTTAAAATGCTGTAATTACACCAGCCTCCACCATTATCTGGCAGCTCATTCCATACACTCAGCACCCTCTGCGTGAGAAAGTTGCCCATAAGGTTCCTTTTAAATCTTTCCCCTCTCACCTCAAACCTATACCCTCTAGTTTTGGACTCCCCTACTCTGGGGAAAGGATTTTGGCTATTCACCCTATCCATGCTCCTTA
>NW_025169529.1:0-1749 GCF_004010195.1 Chiloscyllium plagiosum | reverse complement strand
ATCGCATTCCCAACGCCCCTCCCCCAAGTCCCACCTCCCTTACCTTTTATCTTAGCCTGCTTCGCACACCCTCCTCATTCCTGAAAAAGGGTTTATGTCCGGAACGTCGATTCTCCTGCTCTATGGGGAGTTTACAATAGTCTGCCCTCTAGTGGGGTCAGAGCACATTGCTGTGAGTCTGTCTGACTGCTCCATGTGGAGTTTACAATAATCTGCCCTCTGGTGGGGTCAGAGCACATTGTTGTGAGTCTGCCTGACTGCTCCATTTGGGGTTTACAATAGTATGCCCTCTAGTGGGGTCAGAGCACTTCGCTGCGAGTCTGTCTGACTGCTCCATGGGGAGTTTACAATAGGCTGCCCTCTAGTGGGGTCAGAGCACATTGCTGTGCGTCTGTCTGACTGCTCCATGTGGAATTCACATTAGTTTGCATCTGGTGGGTTTTGAGCACATTGCTGTGAGTGTGTCTGACTGCTCCATGTGGAGTTTACATTAGTCTGCATCTGGTGGGTTTTGAGCACATTGCTGTGAGTCTGTCTGACTGCTCCATGTGGAGTTTACATTAGTCTGCATCTGGTGGGTTTAGAGCAGACTTCAGAATTTTCACTGAAATTCCAATGAAATTTAAAAAAAGATTCCTTTCTGCTGTTCATTCAATTATTTCTAAACTGCAGTCCCTGTTCCCAGTCCAACCAAATCCATAACAACACTGAAGGGAAACAGGGATTGACATATACATTCCAGATTATTCTATCTTTCTAACTTTTTACAAATTTTTGTTTTATTTGGTCGTTTCTTTGATTACTTATTTCTTAATGATATTGAGAAAGGGTTTAAATGAAATGTAACGACTCTCTCTGACACACAAGGCAGATGTGCTGTCGCTGATGTTATCAGGGCCCATCGAATTGAGCAAAAGGTATCAAGGGGGCAGATGTTTTGATGCAGCGAGTTTGTTGTAGTCTGGGATATAATTCACATCAATTCCAATGCACAACAATACTTATGAAAACGCATGAACATCTCATAAACAAAACAAGATTTAAATATAAACATGAACACTTCCCATCCACAACAATATTTATATTTATGAACAAACAGTTCCCATACAAAGAAAGTTATAAATAAACTGAGATAGTTCGATGCACAGTAATATTTACATGTAAACAGACCAGCTCCAATGCAAAACGATATTTATGCACAGACAAGCAGCTCTATACAACAATGTATATGGTATATTGTATGTACTGTATAATTGAAAACCTGAAATAGCTCAGGCACTGAATTGTTCATTTACAGCGTTGGATCAGAATCCTGCCTGGAAAGGATCAAACAAAATAATTTTGAAAGGTGGGTAAGGGTATTAAAAACAGAGCAAGGCTATGACACACTTAGAGAGATTCCTGTTTTGGAGAAGTTCAACAATTCACTCCATCCAGCATGGGGAGCTGCACAGATCACATTATTCCATTATCTATAAACCACAACGAGATACTCTGATCAGCACAGCGACCTCTGCCGTGATCACCCGTTAATTCATCTGTAAATCAGGAGCAGTTGCCCTCTCAGCATGTCGGACTGTGTACCCCAACCCAGTGCATTGATCTGTAAACCAAGAGCAGTTACCCTCCCAGCATGTAGGACTGTGTACACCTCCCCAGTGCATTGATTTGTAAACCAGGAGCAGTTACCCTCCCAGCATGTAGGTCTGTGTACATCAACCCAGTGCATTGATCTGTAAACCAGGAGCA
>NW_025169528.1:0-1749 GCF_004010195.1 Chiloscyllium plagiosum | reverse complement strand
AAGATCCGTTACACATATCAAACAGATGTCCTTTTTTCGAGGAACCACACACATTGGCAATACACCATAAACTAATATATGGAGCTAAACATGTTCGACCAACGAATCTACTTGCGCTCTCAATACATGACAGTGGGGAAACATTGAGCAGGCAAATCGAGGCGCCGTGAACAGAGAAGATGCACATTGACAATATTCCGAGTGAGAGAGGAAAGAATCTATGTCTAGGATCATGCAAGCCAGACTCTCACAGCTACATGCCAAGTACGATTGTTCTGTTTGGTGAGGGGCACTTCAGCAAATTAGTTCCCCCACTGAGAGGATAACCATAACCAAAAAGATGGCTTCCACACTCTGGTTTCCTCGGTCCGCGAGTCTACCTCTCTTATGTTCTGATGTCTTAATTGCTTATTCATTTATGTTTTTATTAAGATCTTGCAATTTTGTTTTTCATGTATTCCCTTTTACGCTTACCATCTTATGATCATATTCTCTGAAGCTCCTGTTTTCTCATTCTGTTACTTTTATTCTCCTCCGTTATTACACTCTTCTATTCTTTTGTCTGATGTTATTATCTCCTACCCTTTTCTGTTCTCATTTCGTTATGTTTTTATTCTGTCATTCATACCTTTACTGAGTTCCTTGTATTATTATTCTATTATGTTGATGTTCTGTTAGGTACTTCGTTAATGTTCTTATGGTCATATGTTCTTATTATTTTCTTCACTTTCGATCTTTTGATTCAATTCTCCTCTCTTCTTATTCAGTCTGCTGTTCATTTCTTATGTACTTGTCTTCTTGTGCTCTTATGTTGTTGTGTTCTTATTCAGTTTTATCGTTATGTTCTCGTACTTTTATGATATTATTAACTTACGTTCTTGTTTTTCTATCCTGTTATGTATTTTTTTTTACTGTGCTCATTATCATGTTCTATTATTCTCTGCTGTTCTTATTTACTCATTCGGCTCTGTACTTACTCTCTTCTGTTATACTCTATTGTAATCGCATGCTATTATTCCAAATATTTTTATTCTTTTCTTTTCTCATTCTCTTATGTTCTTACTCCTTTATTTTCTTCTAGGCCTGTATTCTTATTCATGTATGTTGTTACTCATGTACTTTATTCTCGTATTCGTGTGTTATTTTATTAGATTCGTACTGTCTTATGTTCTTACGATCTTTTACTCGTATATTCTTATCATTTTTTTTTTCACATATTCTCTTCTGCTATTTTCCATTATGTCCTTATTGCCTTATATACCATCCTCTTTTTTCTTGGTTGTTGATCTTATTCTCTATTTCAATGATGATCCTATTCACTTATATTCAGAATCTACTTTTCATGTGTGTTTGTATTCAATCGTTAATGCCTGTTCCTCATCTCCTATGATCTTATTCTCTTGTATTCATATTCCATGATATTCTTGTTCTCTTGTGTTCGTCATCTCTAATTTACTCACATGCACACGTATATTTTGTGGGGTGAATTTACACTTGCAGAGTTACATTGTACTTTGCTCAAAAACTGCATGCATTCATGTAGAACTCTGATCTCAAAAACTGCATGAATGTATGTAAAACTCTGTTATTTCACTTTTTAGATTAGAATCAATTGCAGAGTTACATTGTACTTTGCTCAAAAACTGCATGCATTCATGTAGAACTCTGAGCTCAAAAACTGCATGAATTTATTTAAAACTCTGTCATCTCACTTCATAGATTAGACTCAATCTAAACATCAGGTCATAG
>NW_025169527.1:0-1749 GCF_004010195.1 Chiloscyllium plagiosum | reverse complement strand
AGTTCTTATTCATGCAGAATAATTTCTTAGGTATTTTACACTCAGACACAGAGCAAACAAACAAACCTATCTTGCCCTAATACAAAATGGATGTTCTCACAATTCGTCATAGTCAAGACAAATTCATGTAGTTGACCACTATCACTTAGTCTGTCATATTTCCATTTTTTGGGATCAAATAGAAACAAATTAACTTATCACTAAATGGCAAAAAAAAATCTTAAAAACTTTATTGGGTAATTGGAAAAGTGGTTAGCACTGCTGCCTCATAGCGCCAGAGACTTGGGTTCAATTCCCGCCTCTGGCGACTGTCTGTGTGGAGTTTGCACATTCTCCCTGTGTGTGCGTGGGTTTCCTCCGGGTGCTCCGGTTTCCTCCCACAGTCCAAAAATGTGCAGGTTAGGTGAATTGGTCATGCTAAATTGTCCGTAGTGTTAGGTGAAGGGGTAAGTGTAGTGGAATGGGTCTGGGTGGGTTGCGCTTCGGCGGGTCGGTGTGGACTTGTTGGGCCGAAGGGCCTGTTTCCACACTGTAAGTAATCTAATCTAAAAAAAATCAAGTTGGGTTCCAAATCAGCCAGGAAGCCAGCCATTGAATTAGCTCATATTCAGACACTTCAGAGCTACTATCATGGAATTGGGTCAAATCCCAGCATGACAAAACTTCAATTTCATAAGTATGTGGATTATAACTCTAATGTCAACCATGAAACTAATGTCAATTGTCAAAGAAAATGCACCTGGTTCATTAATATCCTTTAAGGAAAGATAACTACTGTCCTTACCTGGTCTGGGCTACATGTGACTCCAGACCCACAGAAATTGGTGTGGTTTGTGGAGGTCAGCCATCTCAGCTCCAAGACCTCACAGCAGGAGGTCCTCAAGATTGTCTCCTAGCCGTAACTATCTTTAGTGACTGTATAACTGACCTTCCTTCAATCAGAATGCCATAAATCAGAGGGTTCGCTAATACTTGCACAATGTTCAAAGCATTCTTACATCCTCAGATACTGAAGCACTTCATGTCGCTCTGTCACAAGATCACTGAAAATTCCAGCCTGGGCTGACAATTGGCAATTAACATTCACGCTATACAAATGGGAAGCAATTACCACCTTCAATAAGAGATCACCTAAATAATGCTTCTGGACACTTAAGGCTTTGCTATTGCTGAATCCCCTACGATCAACAGTATTGGAGTTATCATTGAGCTGAAAATGAACTGGACTCATGAGATAAGTCCTGCTCACTGTGGATAGAAGGGCAGGTCAGAGAGCAAAAGTACTGCCGTGAGTGACGCAGTTCATGGCACCAAACGCCTCTCTGCTATCTACAAGGCACACATCAGGAATATGATGGAATACACCCCATTTGACTGGATGAATTGTATCTCCAACAGCAGTCAAGAAATTGGAGACCACCATGATAAACACTTGAAG
Organism: Chiloscyllium plagiosum; assembly: GCF_004010195.1. Classification (NCBI taxonomy): domain Eukaryota; kingdom Metazoa; phylum Chordata; class Chondrichthyes; order Orectolobiformes; family Hemiscylliidae; genus Chiloscyllium; species Chiloscyllium plagiosum. The sequence goes on along the minus strand of NW_025169527.1, from coordinate 311 downwards.
CCTGAAATGAAACCGGAAAGTGCTGGAGGAAGTCAACAAGCCTGACAGTATTGGTGGAGAGAAATACAGAATTGACCATTTGATTCCAATATAACTCCTCTTCAGAACAGTACTGAGGAGGAGTCATGTAGGACTAGAAACATTAATTCTCTTTCTCTATTAACATATACTACCAGGCCTGCTGAATTTCTCCAGCACTTGCTTTTTTTGGACAAGCAGCCAGTTTGATTGGCACCATATCTACAAACATGCAGTGAATCCAACACCAATCTTCTGTAGCAGCCTTATGTATCATCAACTAGATGTGCTCC
>NW_025169526.1:0-1749 GCF_004010195.1 Chiloscyllium plagiosum | reverse complement strand
GCTAAAATACTCAAGTATCTTTGCACTACAGACGTGTGAACCTTCGCCGCAGTTAGACAACAGTCCGTGTCTTTATTCTTCCTACCAAAGTGCAACACCTCACACTTTCCCACATTATGCTCCATCTGCCATTTATTTTCCGATGCTCCCTACGTGTCCATATCCTTTTGCAGCATCCCGACCTCCTCAATGCTACCTGTCCTTCTGTCTTTGCATTGTTTGCAATTTGACACGCAGTGCCCTCAGGTACTTTATCCAGATCGCTAATGGATAAAATGAAAAGTTGTGGTCCCAACACAGCCTTGAGGAACGCCACTTGTCACCAGCTGCAATCCTGAGAAGGATCATTTTGCTCCCAATCACTGCTATCTGTCCTGCAAACACAGCTTGCCTCTGAAACCATGGGCCCTTTTCTTATTCAGTAGCCACCTGTGCGGCAAATATCAAAGGCCTTCATGAAGCCCAGACACATAACATCCAATGGATCTCCCTGGTCTACCTTCCTCGTTACTTCCTCAAAGAGGAGGTTTTGCAGATTTGTCAAGTATGGCCTCTCCATGACTTTTCCTTATTTCAACATGCACTTCCAAGTATTCAGAAATTTCTTCCAATGGAATGGATTCCAGGATCTCATCCACAACCAAGAGTCGGCTGATTGGTCTGTAATTTGCCAGCTTTTGTGTTGTTTCTTTTTAAAATGGGGTGTCACGTTTGTGATTTTTCAGTCTTACAGCACCCTTTCTGATTCTCGCGATTCCTGAAAGCTTTCCACTAACGTATCCACTGTTTCTTCAGTTGTCTTCCTTCGAACTCTGGAGGGTACTCTATCTGATGCAGATGATGTATCGGCCTTCAGGCCATTCAGTGTTTTTTGCACCTTCACTAGACTCACATCTCTTCCCCCATTCTCTTGTATGTTTGGGTATAACTCATGACTTCCAATGTGAAGACTGTCACAAAATATTTTTTCAGTTCCTCAAGAATTTCCTTGTTCCCCACTACTTTCTGTCAAGTGTCATTTTCCAATGGCCCATTGTCGACTTCTACCTCTCTTTTGCGTTTATATGAATAAAGAAACAACTGCAGTCTTCCTTTATATTAGTCGTTATCTTAGATTTAATCTTCCCCCTCCTCATTTGTTTTGTTGTTGCCCTTTGTGGGTCTTTGTTATCTTCTCAGTCCTCTGATTACCCACTGCCCTTCGCCACATTATATATTTTCTCTTTTTCCTTTATGCTATTGATGACTTCCTCAGTCCGCCATGGTTGTCTCATCCTCCCTACACCATGCCTCATTTTCCACAGGATGTGTCTCTGATGTGTCTGCTTAATTACGCTCAGACACTCCTGCCATTGCATTTCCACTTTCCTGCTTTCTCGTGAGGCTCATCTCCTCACCAATTTCACCCAGCTCATCCCTCATGCCTCTTTACTTGTATATATTCAACTTTAATACCGTTACCTCTGATTGTATATTTTCCCTCTCAGGGTAATTGCAGGGTAAATTCAATCATATTATCACCACCGCCTCCTAAGGGTTCCTTCTTCTTCAGCTCCCCGTCTCGTCTGTCTCATTGCACAACGCTAAATCGAGTATTGCCTGTTCCTTACTTGGCTCCACCATAAGCTGCTACAAAAATCAATGTCGTCGACATTCCACAATTGAATTGAATTGAATTCATTGTTCCGTGCACTGAGGCACAATGAAAAGCATTTCCTTGTGATCAATGCAAGCATATCACAGAGTTAA
>NW_025169525.1:0-1748 GCF_004010195.1 Chiloscyllium plagiosum | reverse complement strand
TCCCTCCATTCCAGTATTGTCACTGAACCCACATGAGGTGCACTTCAGCGATTCAAGGAGTCGGTTCATCATCACGTTCTCGAGGGCAAATAGGAATGAGCTGACTTTGCTTGCCAGACAGAGATGCCCAAGTCCCTCAAATGACTAGAAAGACACCAGAATTGAGAGTAAAAGATCAATTCAATGCATCAATGCATCTTGATGTGCCTCTTTTCTCCTGAACGCCCTCCTATTGAACTAAAGATTCATTCTTCGTTGGCAGATCTTTCCTGATCATTAACCAGTACTTTTGTTTTAGTATCACCACACTAACACCGTTAGATTCCCACTGAAACCCAATACATGCCAAAGTATGAAGTGAATTGGACATTGCCATCCATTCAGAAACATTACCTTTTTGAGTGTTTTGAGCACAAAACCACGCGACCAATCTTGTTTCCTCCTCTCGTATTTGCACATGTTACTGAATGTGATGTTTGAAAGATCTTGCCTCGATTATCACATGAACAGAACATTGTTCTTCTATCAAACATTTCTAGCAAAAAAAAAACTATCAATTACGTTTTACCTTTCCAATATTGTGAGAAACGAATGGACTTCTGAACAAAGGAGGACTCACCTTCTTTCTTTTACCTCCCGGGTTAATTCCAACATGCCTACTCCGTCATTTCAACAAACATTGAATTACTACCCTTGTCTGGCTGCGTTTTATTCACGTCTGAACATATCGAATTTCGTTTTAGAAGACTGTGATCAGTCATGGACAATCTTTTGCCATTTCCAAAATCCCTCAGCCCATCATGTTATAGTTCACAGCAAACAACCAAACCCGATCTGGATACAAGGCGACAGGAAGTTTGTTTAATTTTCATATTTCATTTTTTTTCATTCCAAAACTTCAGTTTGCACGAATGTTGAGGAATTGTTTTCTTCCTGAATCATGTCAACATCACAGGGATCCGATGGGAAGGTTCATTTTGGAAGATTTGTACATTTTCTTGACACAACTCACTTGACACTGACATTAAGTAGGGAGCTGAGAACTGATGGGAGGAGGATGCAGAAACTGTGGTGGAGTACGATAAATGATTGAGGGAAATGTGATGTAGTGACTTACGCACTGTCGGATATTGTGACTGAGGGATATGGGATCTAGTGTCAAAGGGGCAGTGGAATGTAGTAACTGAAGCGAAGTGGGATGTAATCAGTTGGAAGAGCGGAATGTAATAAGTGAGGAACGAATGAGATATAGACTGACGATTATTGAGCCTCGTGAATAATCGGGCTGGGATGTAGTGACTCAGGGGAGTGGTATATAGTGATTGAGGGAGAGTGCAGTGCAGTGATAGATTAAAATGGAATGTCGTACGTTGAGAGTGCGTGAGACAAAGAATAAGTGGACTGGGATGCAATGAGTGATGGGGACTTGAATTCAGTGAATGAGGCGAGTGGGATGTCGTGACTGTGGAGAGTGGGATGTAATTACCAAGGTGGTGTAGGATGAAGTGACTGAGGGAGAGTCGAATGTCGTAACTGAGGGAAGTGGGCTGTTGTGACTGAGATGAAGTTGGATGGAGTGGCAGAATTAAATGGGGTGTGGTGACTGAGGGAGATTCGGATGTAGAGATTTGCGAAGTGTACTGTCGTGACCGAGGGGAATTACTGAGGGTATTTGCAGGGAATAGTTTTCCCTAGATGAAGTACTTAGCTTTGATGTAACTTCTGGAATATCAGAATTCAGATTCCAG
>NW_025169524.1:0-271 GCF_004010195.1 Chiloscyllium plagiosum | reverse complement strand
TTGCTATTGTTGCTGTTGCTGTCGTTGCTGTTGTTGTTGCTGTTGCTGTTGTTGCTGCTGTTGTTGCTGTTGTTGTTGCTGTTGCTGTTTTTGCTATTGTTGCTGCTTCTGCTGCTCCTGCTGTTTTTGCTGTTGCTGTTGTTGCTGTTGCTGTTGGTGCTGCTGTTGCTGCTGTTGCTGTTGTTGCTGCTGTAGTTGCTGTTGCTATTGTTGCAGCCCCTGCTGTTGTTGTTGTTGCTGTTGCTGTCGTTGCTGTTGTTGTTGCTGTTGC
>NW_025169523.1:0-1748 GCF_004010195.1 Chiloscyllium plagiosum | reverse complement strand
GACTGGACGGCTGGTTTGCGATGGAGAGTGACATCTTATTTTGGATTTGGTGCTTGGCAACGAACCATGTCAGGTGGGAGAGCATTTAGGTGATAGTGATCACAACTCCCCCAGCTTGAAAATACTCATGGAGAGTGATGGGAGCAGATGGTATAAGAGAGCATTTAATTGTGGGGGGGTGGGGTGGAATTACAATGCTATTAGACATGAACTGGGGCATCTAAATTGGGAACAGATTTTCTCAGGGAAATGCACGACAATAATGTGGAAATCTTTTAGGGAGCACTTGCTGATATTGCTAGACAGGTTTGTCCCACTGAGGCAAAGAAGGGATGGTAGGTTGAAAGAACCTTGGGTGACAAGGGATGTGGAACATCTAGTCAAGATGAAAAAGGAAGCTTACTTAAGGTTGAGGAGGGCAAGGATCAGATAGGGCTTGAGAGGGTTACAAGGTAGCCAGGAAGGAACTGAAGAATGGACTTAGGAGATCTAGGAGGGTGCATGAAATATCTTTAGCCGGTAGGATTAAGGAAAACCATAAGGTGTTCTACACTTATGTGAGGAACGGGTGGCCAGAGTGAGGGTAGGGCTAATCAAGGACAGCAGAGGGAACGTGTGCCTGGAGTTGGAGGAGGTAGGAAGTCCTTTATTAATCATTATTCACGAGGATGAGGGACCTTGGCATTTGTGAGGACAGCGTGAAATAGGCTGATCTACTCAAACAGGTTGATCTACTCAAACAGGCTGATGTTAAGAAGGAGGATGTGCTGAAAATTTTGAAAAACATAAGGATAGATAAATCCCCAGGGTCAGATGGAATATACACTAGAATTCTACAGGAAGCGAGGGAAGAGATTGCTGCACCCTTGATGATGATCTTTGTGTCCTCACTGTTCACTGGAGTAGTACCAAATGATTGAAGCATGGCAAATGTTATTCCCTTGTTCAAGAAAGGGAATAGGGATAATCCTGGGAATTACAAACCATTCAGTCTGAAGTTTGTGGTGAGAAAGTTATTGGAGAGGATTCTGAGAGACAGGATTTTTGATTACTTGAAAAACTGAAGCTTGATTAGAGATAGTCAGCATGGCTTTGTGAGGGGCAGGTCATGCCTCACAAACTTTATTGAATTCTTTGAGGATGTGACAAAACACATTGCTGAAGTAAGAGCAGTGGATGTGGTGTAATTAAATTTTTGCAAGGCATTTGATAAGGCACCCCATGGTAGGCTCATTCAGAAAGTAAGCAGTTATGGGATACAGGGAAACTTGGCTTTCAGATATAGAATTGACTGACCCATAGAAGACAGAGGGTGGTAGTAGATGTAAAATATTCAGCCTGGAGCTCAGTGACCAGTGACTTGGGGATTGGTTCTGGGACCTCTGCTCTTTGTGATTTTTATAAATGATGAGGTAGTGGAAGAGTTGGTAAGTAAGTTTGCCGATTGGGTGAATGTTGGTGGAGTGGTGAATAGTGTGGAGGACTGCTGGAGGTTGCAACAGGACATTGACAGGATGCAGAACTGGACCAATAAGTGTCAGATGTCGTTCAACCTGGAAAAGTGTGAAATGATTAATTTTGGATACTTGAATTTAAATGCAGAATATAGGGTTAAAGGCAATATTCTTGGCAGTATGGAGGAACAGAGGGATCTTGTCCATAGATCCCTCAAAGTTGCTACCCAAGTTGATAGGGCTGTTAAGAAGGTGTAGGTAATGTTGGCTTTCATGAGCATGGCAATTGAGTTT
>NW_025169522.1:0-1748 GCF_004010195.1 Chiloscyllium plagiosum | reverse complement strand
GAGACTGTTGAAGCGGTGGAAGACATAAATACATAGCAAGATCAAACAATCAACATTCGGTGGTGATGTGTAAAATCAGTTGTACTGATGCCATTCTGTGTGTAAATGTACAATGTCGGCTGAAAGAAATAAGGAAAATCCGCAAAGGAGCAGGATGCACTCCGGTTGATGCAAATTGAACACACACGGTGAAGGTTGCCTCGTTTGGTTTGTTCTGAGAACCTTTGACGATCTCTAACAGTCAGACTCTATAAGTGGTATCTAATGGAGCAAACCCTTCCTGTAATTCCTTGCTACATCCGATAGCCCAACCCAAAGTGAGCGTTTGAAGCTAATTTTGAAATGTGTAAATTATGCAAAATTAGCCTGAATACACAAAGGTTGGTTTCTGCCTAATTAAATGAAAGAACGTGGAAGGGAATTTTCTTTCTGTTCTGCATGGCCAACTCACTGGAGTGCTTTATCTCAGAGTCGAGTCGTTGTCAGTTAGTGACTGATGGCTCTTGGTGGGGTCCGACATTTTTGTCTGGGCATCGTGAATGGGGACAGAAAAGCACAAAGTGAAACACGTGGAGCTGTGTGTATCTTTGTGGTCAGAGCTTCACAGCTGAGAGTAAACAACATTTGTGGGCGCATGGTTAGCACTGCTGCCTCACAGCGCCTGAGACCCGGGTTCAATTCCCGCCTCAGGCGACTGACTGTGTGGTATTTGCACGTTCTCCCCGTGTCTGCGTGGGTTTCCTCCCACAGTCCAAAATTGGCCATGCTAAATTGCCCGTAGTGTTAGGTAAGGGGTTGAGCTTCGGCGGGTCGGTGTGGACATGTTGAGCCGAAGGGCCTGTTTCCACACTGTAATGTAATCTAATCTAAAAATGTAATCTAAATCTAATTTGCCTTTCTCTCTTGCGGCCTCAAAGAACGTTCTCCCGTCTGGCTGGTAGGGAAGGTGAACAGGAAATGCAGAGCCATATTACCATTAATCTCCGCCTTTGGACTGGAGACTGCTTCCCTTCCTGCAACTGGTGGACGTTCGCACTTACACTTTGGACCGCAAACACAACCCCAGAGATAGATGCCTTTCACAATGGAGTGGGATTGTGGGAGGAAAGACGGTCATTGCTCTATCCATTGCACAGCGTTCCTCTGTCAGCTCGATTTGTTGGAACAGACCTTAAAATCAGTAGAATTTGAAACTGGGCTTCTTGGTTCAGATATTAACAGCATGGGAAATTGCTGGAGAAACTGAGCAGTTCTGGCAGCACCTGCATACATAAAAATCCCACATATGAGTGGTTTCATTCCGGTGTTCTGGTTTTCTTCCACAGTCAAAGATGCGCAATTTAGGTGAATTGACCATGCTGAATTGCCTATGCATTCTAGGGTTATGTAGGTTAAGTGCATCATTCATGGGAAATGTAAATCGTAGGCTCATGGATTGTTTTGGGAAGGGATACTGATCAGAGATTTGGTGTGGAATCTGTGGCTCTAATTGTTTGTTTTCACACTTTAGGCTTTCTATGAAAACAGAGTTAATGCTTCAGAGACACATTCAAAAAAGATCTGCTCCCTCACAACGGACGTTCAGAGCAACAATGTGAACCACATGCGTGATAAATTGCACAGACGCTCAGAATTTCCTTGGTGATCTCTTTACAAGACCAAGGTGAGATCAATTGAAGAGGTCGGTCAGGTGATGATCCTAAGGGATTACGCAACAGAAATATACTATGCAGTGTTTTAAGAGATTG
>NW_025169521.1:0-1748 GCF_004010195.1 Chiloscyllium plagiosum | reverse complement strand
CGGAGTGTGAAAGTAAAGTTACAATCATTTAGATTTGAGAAGAGGAGAATTTTCTCAGCCCGGGAATGATTATTCTGCAGAGTTCATTGTCGCTGGAGGTCTTTGGGGCTATAGTCAAGCCAGAGTTAGATAGCTTCTTGAGTATTCTCGGAGACCAAGGATTAAAGGGAGATAATCAGAAAATGGGCTGAGAAACATATCAGTATGATCACGTTCCAGGATTAACTGGACGGCCTAAACGGCCTAAACCTGCTCCTACATTACATGGTCTTCTGGTCTTCTGTTCCGTTTTCCACATGTACTAGAATTAGATGAGAATTTGCGTATTTGTGTTAAAGGGAGATAATCAGAAAATGGGCTGAGAAACATATCAGTATGATCACGTTCCAGGATTAACTGGACGGCCTAAACGGCCTAAACCTGCTCCTACATTATATGGTCTTCTGGTCTTCTGTCCCGTTTCCACATGTACTAGGATTAGATGAGAATTTGCGTATTTGTTTTTGCGACATTGTGTTTTCTTCCACTTTGCTGGCAAGAACAGGAAGGCAGATTACTACCTAAATGGAATCAATTTAGGTCAAGGGGCAATACAGAGAGATCTGGGTGTTCTTGTCCACAAGTCAATGAAGGTAAGCATGCAGGTACAGCAGGTGATCAAGAAGGCTAATAGCATGCTGGTTTTCATAACAAGAGGGACTGAGTACAGAAGCAAAGAGGTTCTTCTGCAGCTGTACAGCGCCATGGTGAACCACACCTGGAGTACTGTGTGCAGTTCTGGTCTCCAAATTTGAGGAAAGACATTCTGGCTATTGAGGAAGTGCAGCGTAGGTTCACGAGATCAATTTCTGGAATGGCGGGATTACCTTACACTGAAAGACTGGAACCACTGGGCTTGTATAGCCTTGAGTTTAGAAGACTGAGAGGGGATCTGATTGAGACATATAAGATTATTAAATGATTGGACACTCTAGAGGCAGGAAACATGTTTCTGCTGATGGGTGAGTGCCGAACCAGAGGATGCATCTTAAAAATACGGGGTAGACTATTTAGGACAGAGATGAGGAGAAACTTCTTCACCCAGAGAGTGGTGACTGTGTGGAATTCTCTGCCCCAGAGGGCAGTGGAGGCCCAGTCTCTGGATTCATTTAAGAAAGAGTTGGATAGAGTTCTCAAGGATTGTGGAATCAAGGTTTATGGAGATAAGGCAGGAACAGGATACTGATTAAGGATGATCAGCCATGATCATATTGATGGTGGTGCAGGCTCGAAGGGCAGAATAGCCTACTCCTGCAGTTATTGTCTATTGTCTATCGTCTATTCCAACACATTAATTAAATATCAAAATTAATCATGGCACTTCAAACCCACAAAATAGTCCAGAGTGTTTCGATTTTCTGATTGAATATTTTGATTGATTTGAAAACCAAGGATGTCAGAAAAACTGATCGTGGGTCGAAGACTAATTTTCCATTTATGTATGTTTTAGCCATTTATTTGAATATTGTACCTTAGGAAACAAAGACACTTTGCAAATGATTAAGCCGCAGATGCTGGTTTTGCTTAAATACTGTGTCTGCTTGAAATCTAGAATTACAATGAAAAGAACAAATTGTATAATCTAATCAAATTTTGAAGTTTCTATGTAGAGAGAAACTATGTTAATGTTAGCAAGTTTTGAGAAATTTGTAGCTCAGGTTGAGGTTCTGGATGTGGGTTTGCTTGGTGAGCTGGAAGGTTCATTTCCG
>NW_025169520.1:0-1748 GCF_004010195.1 Chiloscyllium plagiosum | reverse complement strand
ATAACAAACATTAAAATGATGGATTTCCTTCGGTTCTCCAAGTGTCGGTCCTTGGAATGCTGCCCCTGCTGTCAGGCTGGAGTCTCCTGCGGGCTCTGCTGGCCACTAAAATGTACCTCCCAGTGAGAGCATTGAGCAGCAGAATCAGAACAAATGGGAGCACTGGGGTCAGAATGTAGTGAATAAACTCAATCGATCCCCAGACGGGAGATAACATAATGTATTCTTTTACCAAACAAAACCATGGCTTGTTCATTAACTAATACCAAGGATGTAATATAAAATACCAGGAAATGTTCTTTAAACAGCTGAGCACAGTTATTGTTCCCAGAACCACGGCTGCTGTTTTCTCAGTGCAATAGTTGCCTTTCATCTTTTGACAACAAATGGCCACAAAATGATCAAAGGTGAAAGCGACAGTGAACCAGACGGAGCAGTCTATAGCTGCAAAAACCAGGATGGCGTGGATGTTACACACGGGGACGGTCTTCAGAAATGTAAATTCAGTTTTATAAATAATTGGAATGTGTCTCAATATCAGATCAATGATCATGAGCAGTAAGTCCACTGCTGCCATGGCCACCAGGTAGCGAGTGATACATTTAGAAAGATCACACTTTCTCTGCGACAGAATCACTATTGTCAGTACATTAACTATGAGAATAGAAGATAAACAAGAACATATTATGTTAGACTGAAATAAAATTGCACTTATTACAGTTCACATTAATAATTTGCAACAGATATAATAATGGAATATAAAGAAACATTGGGTATTGAACAGGTATGTTTTGCCTGTCTCTTGAATAGCATTCCAAAAATAAGTATAAATAAGGCATTGAAAGGAATGGATGAATTATAAAACAATTATAATCATTGAGAATGGTTGCTCAGAAAATTACCAGAAACAAAAGCTAACATGTCCCGGGTTCTGATGGTTTTCAAAGGAATGCTGGATGCGATAGCAGATGCGCTGGTTTTAATTTTCCAAACCTCCCCAGAAGCTGGTGAGAATGGAGAGCAACTGCTTCTCCAATCACAGGCTGGTTCTCTCCATGCTTGCTCTTGATAGGTTTACTGATGAGCTGATCAATGACAAATTTAAAGAGAGAAATAATTTGTGATTGGTGATTGTGTGTGTGTGGGGGGGCGGGGGAGGTGGGACAAGCATGCCGGTCGGTAATTGCAACTAGTGAGGGTCTCTCTGAGGGAAGGTGGGCTGAGGGCTAGGAGCAGACAGATGGAGGTCAGGTCTGGGAGGGAGAGCCAGAGAGAGGAGTCAAGCCAGCCTTTGTCAACAGGTCCAGGAGTGTTGTAGGGGCAAGAGGGAAGCTGCAAGGAAATGTTGTATTTGATAACTTTGCTGAATTTATTGAGGAGGTAACCTGGCGTGTTGATGAGGGCAGTGCATTTGATGTGGTCTACATAGACTTCAGCAAGTCTTTTGGTAAAGTCCCTCATGCAGATTGGTCAAGACAGTAAGAGCCAATGGGATCCCAGCTAAAGTGATGCGCTGGATCTAAAACTGGCTGAGAGGCAGGAAGGAGTGGGGACTTGTTGAGAGATGTTTCTGTGACAGGAAGTCTGTTTCCAGTGGGGTTTCACAGAGCTCGGTGCTGGGAGCTTGCTGTCTGTTGTATAGATGAATGATTTAGACTTAAATTCAGGGAAGTATGGTGAAGAAGTTCACAGACGGCATGAAACTCGGCAGGGTAGTAAAAAGTGAGGAGGTACATGTAACCTGTAGG
>NW_025169519.1:0-1748 GCF_004010195.1 Chiloscyllium plagiosum | reverse complement strand
TTAGAGACAGCTACACATGATGTAAAAATAGGATTTTTAAAAAAAATTACGACATTGTCTGTGCATTTTATGCCCAAACTTGTCTCCTCAGTCTCTGAACATTTTCAATACGTTTCTCTGAATAATTTTAGCAAAGGTGGTTGCCATGCAGCCCATCATCTCTGTACCAGCCCCATGTGAGCTGTATCCTCACTCTGACTCATCTGTAACTCACTGTAACCCCACACATTTTGTTATCTGTGTCTTTTTTATTTCTGAATATACCGTCGAGACATAAATAATCCTAACAATCTGTATAATCTGTGATTAAACAGTCTGAAAATAAGATATAATTCTGTAAATCACATTTAAAATTGTCCTATTCTATTCACATTTTTGTTCCTCATTCCATGTACCAAAAGTCATCTGTTATGTTGTTATGCATTGCATTTCATTACATTTGTCAGAAACAGTGATGGCTGAATACTCGTCACTGGGAGATACTGCTGCACCCCCACCCCTACCCCCCCAGGTCTCCTCAGCCACTGGCCGCAGCCCTTTCTGTCTCATAGCCATTATCATATTCATTCCACCCCCATACTCATTAATTCACGACTTTTAATCAACAAGGTTATTGTACATTGCTATGGACCAGGCCTGACACCTCAAAACAGTCCGTAATGATGTCATTTGTTGAAGGCATGTGTATAGTGGTATTCCTGTTGTGAATTACTTAGACTGACTGCCGACTTTTAAACAAACAGAGATTATTTGTACAAAATAAGGAATGAAACACAACAAACCGAAAAAATCGTACCTGAATAATTCATCCTATCCAAATCTGACCTCGAATTAATGATCCTGATCCAAATTACTTGCCACAGTCCCCCCCAAAAAAAAAACCCTGAGTACAAAGAGTAAAAATTACACACAAAACGTATGGGTTACGAAGTCAGAGGACTGAAGGAGGGGGAGAGTTTCCAGTTTCAACAGTAAACCTGACTCAACTAACCTTCGAACAAAACGTACCTATGCAGCTGGAGAGCTGGCCACCTCTCCTTGATTACACAAGTTTTTTAAAAAGGCTTGAAAACCTTCTTCCCGAGGCCTTTTCTGTTAGGTTAAAAACAAAGGACCCCAATGCAGCATTCAAAATTGAAACATGTCGGAACCTTGGGATGTTTAGAACCTCTCTGAAAACAATTCAAGGACAACATAATCTTGTAAAGACACCACCTGTGCGCAAACTCTCCCAATATAAAACTGAATCTTAAATATCCAAACATGGCTTCAGTTTTGAAAACTCCCAGAAATAGTGGTTCTTACTCTAAAATGCACATGTATATTCGTTTACTATAAACATGCAAATACGCACAACTATATCCAGATTCAGTGTGTGGTATCTTTCAGTGCCTCTATTTGTCACTCAAGTCTCAACAATGCATTGGCAATCATGTTTTCAAGACATACCCCGTGCCCAATTTTCAAATTGAATGGCTGTAACAACAGGCTCCAGCTAAACAGTCTCGCAGTTTTGTCCTTACATATCTCCAAAAATACTTCATTGTGTTATGATCAGTGTAAGTGGTTGTCTCCGATCCGTTGCTGGTAATATAAACAACATTATGTTGTCATGCCACTGCAAAGCTCCCAGTCTCTTCTCAACTGTTGAATATTTCTACTAAAGAACATCCGACGTCTTGGAGAAATACTCAATAGGTCTTTCTGTCTCCTCATCATCTTCCTGCAAGAGCCCTGAACCGATATCC
>NW_025169518.1:0-1748 GCF_004010195.1 Chiloscyllium plagiosum | reverse complement strand
AAAATATCCCTCAGTTTTGAATCCCCAACTGTACGGAAAAGACATCAGTCCTTCAGCTTATCTGTACCCCTCATTATTTTATAAACCTCTGTAAAGTTACCCCTTAATCTCATACTCTCCATTGAAAAGAGTCCCAGTCTATCCAGCCTCTCCTTATAGCTCCCTCCCTCCATTCCCAACAACATCCAGGTTAATTTCTGCTCAATCCTCTCTAGCTTAATAATATCAAGGTCAGTAATATCAAAGTGAATAATCAAGGTATTTTCTATGGGTGGGGAGACCAAAACTAGACGGTACAGGTTTAAAGTGAGAGGGCAACATTGAAAAGTGACCTAAGGGGCAGCTTTTTCACCCAGATGGTGGTGTGCCTATGGAATGAGAGGGCAGGATGACCAGACTGGACACAATATTCCAGAAGAGGCCTCACCAATTTCCTGTACAACCTCGACATAACGTCCCAATTCCAATACTCAAAGGTCTGACCAATGGAGACAAGTGTGTTAAACACCCCCTTAACCATACTATCTATCGGAGATGCAAATTTTAAAGAATTATACCTAGGTCTCTGTTCTCCAACACTGCCAAAGGCCCTGCTTTTAATTGTATAGATCATGTTCTTGTTTGATTTACCGAATCCAATACCTCGCATTAATCCAAACTAAACTCCATCTGCCACCCCTCAGCCCAGTGTGTGATATTACCACCTCCTCACTCTCCCCCTTAAAAATATCCTCCCCATCTCCAGGATGCCTGCACACTCCGGCCTTGAGTTTCACAAAGACCCTGAGCTTGGGTTGCCTTGTGTAGTTTGGGGGAGGAGGGACAGATTGCAGACACTGTCAATGGGGAGGAGAGGCTGGACAGTAATCAGCGGCCTGGTATCATTTCATTGTTTTAGGAAGAGGGCAGTCACACGTTAGAGGTGGGTAAAGGTGATCGGTATTTTGGGACCAGAAATTATTATTATTTTTGTCTGTGGTGTTCAGTGATAAAAATCTATTCGAGACCGTTCTTTGGGCAGAATGTGTCTGCAGGATCTCTTTCCCTAATATTAAAGACTACAAATAATAGCGATTAAAGACGTTCATAGTTAATTTCGATAGCACAGCACGTGCACTCAATTTCCTACGATTGAGGCAAATATCTTGCATTTGTTTAATAATACAAAGTGCTTTGTGTAGTTCAGTAATGGTAACCTGATTATAATAAATCCACACTGGTTTGAAAGCTGGCACTTAAAATATGACCCAAGTCTGGGTATGGTAGTCTAGTGGGTAGTGTCCCTGGCTCTGAACCAGAACTCTGGATTTGATTTTAATTCCTGAACTTGCGCAGTAGTGATCCTAGCTCTGGACTAGTAGGACTGGATTCAAGTCCTGTCTGTTGCAGAGGTATGTCACAGCATGTCAGAACAGGCTAATGAACAAACACACAGGAGAATAATGTTACAGCTTTATGGGTATTGTCCAGTGATGCTATTGTCCCTACCTCCGGGCACAAAAGTCTCGGTGTAAATCCCACAGAAGTGTCTGATCAAACTGATTAAACTGGTTGTAGAATTGTGACCAGATGGAGAAAGAAGTGTCAGAATTGAATTTCAGAACTTAGGCCCGGAATGACTGAAAGCAAAGCTATTCGTGTTGACTGGACTCACAGTTTGCGGCAGTAGAGTTTTATAAAATCAGAATGGTCATGGATAAGGTGAGTAGTTAGGATTTTCCCCAGGTTAGGGGCGTTAAAAACTAGAG
>NW_025169517.1:0-1748 GCF_004010195.1 Chiloscyllium plagiosum | reverse complement strand
CTCCTCCTGCTGCTATCTCCCAGGTATGTATATAGCTGGGAGATAGCAGCTATATACATACCTGGGACTCCGCAGGTGCTGCATTTGAGTGAATCTCCCCCCACACTGGGGACAAGTGAATGATCTTTCCCCAGAGTGAGCTCGCTGGTGTTTAAGTAGGTCAGAGGACTGAGTGAATGCTTTCCCACACACTGAGCAGGTGAATGGCCTCTCCCCGGTGGGAATGCACTAATGTCTCCGCAGGTGAGAAATTTGAATGAATCCTTTCTCACACATGGATCAGGTGAAGGGTCTAAATCCACTGTGCTATCTCTGGTGCCTCAGCAGATTGTAAGATCGAGTAAATCCCTTCCCATACGTGGGGCAGGTGAATGGCCTCTCCGCAGTGTGACTGTGTCGGTGAGTGTCCCACTAGGAGGGTTAAGTGAATTCCTTATTCTAATTGAGCCCGTCCTCCTGTTTTCTCTCAGTTATTATTGACAATCTCACACCAGAACCTGTTCCAGAGAGTGTTCCAGAATAGGCAGAATGGTCAGCTGCAGCTGGTCACCTGACCGGTCACTGGTCCTGACAGGTTCACTCTCCACAGATGCTGCCAGATCTGCTGAATTTTTCCAGCAATTTCTGTTTTTTTTCTGATGTCCCAGCACTTGCAGATGTTTAGTTTTCCAACACTCATCTTGTCTGTTGCAGAGGAGTTTACTGACGAAATTAGAGTGTTTTGAAAATTGTACGTTAGGTCACACACCAGCTATGATCATCATGAATGGCAGAGCAAAATTGAGGGGCTGAATGGCCTCCTAATGTTCCAATGAAAGTTATCCATCGTCAGCTTGTGGTAACATTTGCCCTCACTGCTCACTTCACCTCCATGTCGAACACATTGTTACTGACTGAACAAACCTCCTGTGTTTGAAATAAACTTGCTTATGTTCAGTGGCTCCCTCTCCTGCCACCCGGGTTTAACTCTCATCATGGAATGCAGTCTCGTATTACTGCGGGAATGCCCACAAGGACTAATCCTGGAGTCTGTATCCCCTGGGATCCACAATCACCGTTTATTTCCTTCTTCCTCTCTCATTCTGGCTATTGAACTCTCGGTTTCAATCCTTTCTCCTGTCATGCTCTTCAACATGTCCATGTGGGTGGACGAGATGCAGCTGGGATTTAATGAAGGGAAGTGGGGATTAGGCGGAAACACGAGGAGAGCTGACAGCAAAGATAGTTCTCATTGTACCGGCAGAGTTTCTCCATGACCTAGTGATTGGTGAGGCACCTGAGTTTGTGGGCGGAGACA
This sequence comes from Chiloscyllium plagiosum, assembly GCF_004010195.1. Classification (NCBI taxonomy): domain Eukaryota; kingdom Metazoa; phylum Chordata; class Chondrichthyes; order Orectolobiformes; family Hemiscylliidae; genus Chiloscyllium; species Chiloscyllium plagiosum. Next base: position 451 of record NW_025169517.1, on the reverse strand, counting down.
GATTCAATCAGGGATTTGGTAAGACACTCAGACATTGACCTGCCCATCTGATAGTTAACTCAGACTGACTGAAAGAAAGATGCACATTTAGACAGCACCTTTGATGATCTGGGGCAATGAAACATGCTTCCAACCCAATGATTTCAACCTCAAATCTCTGAAAACACAGACACAAAGATTTCTACTTGTAGCAGGTTGTCTCTGAGCCTCATCTTTTCTTGAGAAAAGCGTTTTGAGCTGTTCAGCATTTCCTGGTGATTATAACCGCTATGTTCCTGTAAGATTTGTGACTGAACCTTGGGCAATGAAACATGCTTCCAACCCAATGATTTCAACCTCAAATCTCTGAAAACACAGACACAAAGATTTCTACTTGTAATAGGTTGTCTCTGAGCCTCCTCTTTTCTTGAGAAAAGGGTTTTGAGCTGTTCAGCCTTTCCTGGTGATTATA
>NW_025169516.1:0-1748 GCF_004010195.1 Chiloscyllium plagiosum | reverse complement strand
GTTTGTAATTGATGCTCCTCTGCTGTTACACAGATTCTGACTCCATTTACCGTGAGTTCCTGGCTGAACTGTTGTACCACAACACAAACAGCTCTGTATACAGGTTGGATTTGTGCTGTGTTGCACTATGGCAGCTGTCTGTTCTGTGGCTGACTCAATAACACAGATCCATTTCTTTAATGCATTGATCACCTGATCTTTCTGGTGCAATTGTTTTAGAAATATTTCCACATTCTCCATGATCTTCACAGCCCCATCAGCTTTCTGAACTCGGTGCTCTGCGTCCTGAACTGACAGAAACATCTCTTTGGTGGAAACATCTCACGTGTGGGTTTGGTATCGTCTGAACGATGTTCACATAAATTTCTCAATTGCATCATTGCTTTAACTTTATTTGATCATGAAATGACAGTTTCCCTACTGATACAATATTACTGAGCGACCCTTTACCTATCACATGATCATCAATGTTTTTGTCACCTGTACAGTTATATTCAATGTGCTGACCTGTGACTTATTTATGTACATGCTCACTGACTCTGTACCCTCAAACTGATCTATAGGAGTTCTCCAAACTCTGTTCATCACTGTCTTTCTTTATATTTTTCTCAAGGAATTACCATCCAGTAAACAGGCCCGCAGTCACGTTTGTATGAAAACATTTTGTTTTAGTTCTGTTCGTGCCACATGGCAAAATATTTGAAGAAATGATGACGTGAAATGCGGGTATTTTCTACAAATTCAGGTTCACTGAAAATGACACATCCCAAGCTATATTTTTCACAGATATACACAGCCTGCATGGGCAATACCATAAACAGATGTCAGTTGGTTGTATGTTGCATTTTGTTCCACCCAGTGTATATTACACTGGAGAAGGACATGAATGGAAAGTAATAACAAAATGAATTTAGTTTGATTGCCGAAATCCAAGTAGCTCTTTGTGAAATGGCAATAATTTAACAATGAGATCACAAGGGTATGTAACTGCAGTCTTCAGCTGCTCTCTGAATTTATTCTGGGTCAGGGCATATGTCCATGTGTTGGTGCAGGTACTGAGAAGCCGAAGCATATTGGCGATGGATTCCAGGTAATAAAGGGGATCTGTGACAGAGTAAAAATATGCCTTTGTAATTCGCTGATAAATATAAAATACAAGCTGGGTCCCCCATAACATTATAAAGCTGCCAGATATACTGAAGAATAATATGATGGATTTCCTTAGTATCTCCATTTCTGGATCCTTGCCATTTTCCCCATTGAGGTGACCCTGGAGTGGCCTGCGGACTTTACTTGCTGCTAAAATACGTCTGAGAGTCAGAAGATTGAGGAGCAACAGCAGGAAGAATGGTGCAAAAGCAATTAAAATCAGATAAAATATGACAAATCCAGCCCATTTAGTCAAAGTAATAAAGTTTGCTTTTGTAATGTAATACCAGGGAATATTCGAGAGTGCGTTGCTGGAAAAGCACAGCTGTTCAGGCAGCAGCCGAGGATCAGGAGAATCGACATTTTGGATCAACATTTGGAATAAACATTTCGGACAGAAACACTTCATCAGGAGATTGATTTTCCATTCTCGACTCTGATCTCCAGCATCTGCAGTCCTCACTTTCTCTAATACCAGGGAAGATTATCAATAATGTACAAAGGCTCATGCCTGAAGTACCAGGCGACAGACATTAAACAATCCAAAACAGTCACTATCCTTATTGCAACAGCTGCCATTTTCTTTGTACAATACTTCA
>NW_025169515.1:0-1748 GCF_004010195.1 Chiloscyllium plagiosum | reverse complement strand
TGAACATGAATGTCCATTTGTCTGTCTGTGTACATGTCACCGTGTGCGTGTGTCTGTCTGTGTACGTCACCGTGTGCGTGTGTCTATCTGTGTACGTCTCTGTGTGCGTGTGTCTATCTGTGCACGTCATCGTGTGCATGTGTCTGTCTGTGTATATGTCACTATGTACATGTGTCTGTCTGTGTACGTCATTGTGTGCGTGTATCTATCTGTGTACGTCACCGTGTGCATGTGTCTGTCTGTCTGTGTACGTGTCACAGTGTACATGTGTCTATCTGTGTACGTGTCTATCTGTGCACGTCACCGTGTGCATGTGTCTGTCTGTGTACATGTGTCTGTGTACGTCACTGTGTGTGTGTATCTGTGTACGTCACCGTGTGCATGTGTCTGTCTGTGTACATGTCACTGTGTACATGTGTCTATCTGTGTACATCTGTGTGCGTGTGTCTGTGTACATGTCACCATGTGCATGTGTCTGTCTGTGTACGTCACTGTGTGCATGTGTCTGTGTATGTCACTGTGTGCATGTGTCTGTCTGTCTGTGTACATGTCACTGTGTACGTGTCTATCTGTGTACATCTCTGTGTGCGTGTCTATCTGTACACATGTCACCGTGTGCATGTGTCTGTCTGTGTACATGTCACCGTGTACATGTCTCTGTCTGTGTACGTCACTGTGTGCGTGTGTCTATCTGTGTACATCACCTTGTGCGTGTGTCTATCTGTGTACATCTCTGTGTGCGTGTGTCTATCTGTGTAAATCACCGTGCGCGTGTGTCTATCTGTGTACATCACCGTGTGCGTGTGTCCATCTGTGCACACGTCACCGAGTGCATGTGTCTGCCTGTGTACATGTCAACGTGTACATGTGTCTGTCTGTTTGCCACTGTGTGCGTGTGTCTGTGTACATGTCACCATGTGCATGTGTCTGTCTGTGTACGTCACTGTGTGCATGTGTCTGTGGACATGACACTGTGTACATGTGTCTGTGTACGTCACTGTGTGCGTGTGTTTGTGTACATGTCACATGTGCATGTGTCTGTGTGCATGTGTCTATCTGTGTACATGTCACAGTGTGCATGTGTCTGTGTACATGTCACAGTGTGCATGTGTCTGTCTGTGTACGTCACTGTGTGCGTGTGTCTGTGTACATGTCACCATGTGCATGTGTCTGTGGATGTGTGCATGTGTCTATCTGTGTACATGTCACAGTGTGCATGTGTCTGTGTACATGTCATCGTGCGCATGTGTCTGTGGATGTGTGCATGTGTCTGTCTGTGTACATGTCATTGTGCGCATGTGTCTGTGGATGTGTGCATGTGTCTATCTGTGTACATGTCGCAGTGTGCATGTGTCTGTGTACATGTCATCGTGTGCATGTGTCTGGATGTGTGCATGTCTTCGTGTGCATGTGTCTGTCTGTGTACATGTCATCTTGTGCACGTGTCTGTGGATGTGTGCATGTATCTATCTGTGTACATGTCACAATGTGCATGTGTCTGTGTACATGTCATCGTGTGCATGTGTCTGTCTGTGTACATGTCATCATGCGCATGTGTCTGGATGTGTGCATGTGTCTATGTACATGTCATTGTGCGCAAGTGTCTGTGTACATGTCATTGTATGCATGTGTCTGTGTACATGTCATCGTGCGCATGTGTCTGTGTGCCTGCATTTGCACGAGGGAGAATATCATGTGTCTGTGTGCATGTGTGTGTGTGTATATGCACGTGCATGTGTGTTTGTACT
>NW_025169514.1:0-1748 GCF_004010195.1 Chiloscyllium plagiosum | reverse complement strand
GTATAGTCTGCAAGACATTACACAGACAATCAGGTGTGAATTCAGCGAGAGGTAATTGATGTGTATAGTCTGCAAGACATTACACAGACAATCAGGAGTGACATCTGGAAGAGGTAATAGATGTGTATAGTCTGCAAGTCATTACACAGACAATCAGGAGTGACATCTGGAAGAGGTAATAGATGTGTATACTCTGTAAGACATTACATAGACAATCAGGAGTGAAATCTGGAAGAGGTAATAGATGTGTATAGTCTGCAAGACATTACACAGACAATCAGGAGTGACACCTGAAAGAGGTAATCGATATGTAAAGTCTGCAAGACATTACACAGACAATCAGGAGTGAAATCTGGAAGTGGTAATAGATGTGTATAGTCTGCAAGACATTACACAGATAATCAGGAGGGACATCTGGAAGAGGTAATAGATGTGTAATAGTCTGCAAGATATCACACAGATAATCAGTAGTGACATCTGGAAGAGGTAACAGATGTGTATAATCTGCAAGACATTACACAGACAATCAGGAGTGACATCTGGAAGAGGTAATGTATGTGTATGTCTGCAAGACATTACACAGATAATCGGGAGTGACATCTGAAGGAGGTAAAACATGTCTATAGTCTGCAAGACATTATAGAGACAATCAGGAGTGACATCTGGAAGAGGTAATAGATGTGTACAGACTGCAAGATATTACACAGATAATCAGGAGTGACATCTGGAAGAGGTAATAGATGCGTATAGTCTGCAAGACATTACACAGATAATCGGGAGTGACATCTGATTGAGGTAATACATGTCTATACTCTGCAAGACATTACACAGATAATCAGGAGTGACATCTGGAAGAGGTAATAGATGTGTATAGTCTGCAAGACATTACACAGTAAATCAGGAGTGACATCTGAAAGAGGTAATAGATGTGTATAGTCTGCAAGACATTACATAGACAATCAGGGGTGAAATCTGGGAGAGGTAATAGATGTGTATAGTCTGCAAGACATTACACAGACAAACAGGTGTGATATCTGGAAGATGTTATAGATGTGTATAGTCTGCAAGACATTACACAGACAAACTGGAGTGATATCTGGAAGAGGTTCTAGATGTGTACAGTCTGCAAGAAATTACACAATCAGGAGTGACATCTAGAAATAGTAATAGATGTGTATAGTCTGCAAGATATTGCACAGATAATCAGGAGTGAGAACTGGAAGAGGTAAGAGATGTGTAATAGTCTGCAAGACATCACACACATAATCAGGAGTGACATCTGGAAGAGGTAATAGATGTGTATAGTCTGCAAGACATTACACGGACAATCAGGAGTGACATCTGGAAGAGGTATGAAATGTGTATAGTCTGCAAGATATTACACAGATAATCGGGAGTGACATCTGAAGGAGGTAATACATGTCTATAGTCTGCAAGACATTACACAAACAATCAGGTGTGACATCTGGAAGAGATAATAAATGTGTATAGTCTGCAAGACATTACAGAGACAATCAGGAGTGACCTCTGGAAGAGGTAATAGATTTGAATAGTCTGCAAGACATGACACAGACAAACAGGTGTGATATCTGGAAGATGTTATAGATGTGTATCGTCTGCAAGACATTACACAGACAATCAGGAGTGACATCTGGAAGAGGTAATAGATGTGAATAGTCTGCAAGACATTACACAGACAATCAGGAGTGATAAGTGGAAGAGGTAATAGATGTGTATAGTCTGCAAGA
>NW_025169513.1:0-1748 GCF_004010195.1 Chiloscyllium plagiosum | reverse complement strand
TCTCCGTAATGGCAACTAAATTATTTTCATCCGTGATGAGTTGTGCTGTTAACTCATTAATCTTATTACGAAATCAGATAAAGTGCCTAATGGTATTATTCATACCCTCATGATTTCCAACATATCTCATTTCCTGAGTTATCCATCCCTTTTTACTTCTTTCATAATCTCAATTGTACTTGAACCCTCGTGCATATATGCAAATCGGCTGCTCATCTTTTTTTTTTACTGTCATACTTCCTGTCGTTTTCCCTTTCTGCCGCCCCGCCCCGTAGTCCCTATTTAAAAGTACGCGTGAGCACTCTATTTATACTTCCGTGTGAATGCAGGTTCCACATCGGTTCAGATGTAGACTGTCCCATCAGTACAGATCTCCCCTGGTTCCAAAACTGATGCCAATGCCTATGAAATGGAATTCTTGACATTTGACACCAGGACGTGATATGCCGATGGTCAGTTTTTTTGTAATATCGAACATGTTTTATCTATTTGACTGTATTTGTGTCATCAGCTTAGAATTCTCCTTTTTTTGCACAAACATAACTCGGATTAATTCCCACTTGGAGTACTGTGGTCAGATGTAATCAGCACACCTTGGAAAGCATATATTGAACTTGGGCAAAGTACGATGTGCTCTTCTGTGTATGTCAACAACACCCAACGAACTGTTCAAATCATTAATTCCATTAGTTGGTGCATACCCTTGTCAACCTGGACATTGCAAAGGCACACCTGAATCATTATTTTTAACGCTCGCAGCATCCAAAGCCTTGGGAAGGAATGTAGCATAACTTAACGACACTACTTCTTGGACTTCAGGACTGATGTTATTCAGAAGATGACAGAAAGTATGTCCTGCTTTGTGGAGAACTTCGAAAGCTGTGGTGTCATCTGATCGAAATCATTAATCAAATAGAATATTTAAAGAGATGGCATATCCACACATTGGGGACTCTATAACTGAGGGCATGAATGTGATTTATGAGGAGACTGTTCAGGCGAAATGTTCGGAAGAGCTGCTACACGCAAGAGGTGCAATACGTTTGGAACACACTGGCACAAATGGCAGAGGTTGCTGCATCAATTACTCATTTCAAATCTGTGCGAATGATGTTTGTATCACGCTAAGTTTTAAGGGGTATGAGCTATAGAAATTTGCCTTTAAACTATTAATTTTGGGCAAAATGCTGCAGAAATGTTTTATGTATAAGAATTTAGAGTCATAGAGATGTACAGCATAAAAACAGACCCTTCCGTCTAACCCGTCCATGCAGACCAGCTATCCTTAGCCAATCTTGTTCCACCTGCCAGCAATCGGCCCATATCCCTCCAAGCCCCTCCTATTGATAAAAACATCCAAATGCCTCTTAAATGTTCCAATTCTGCCAGCCTCCAACACTTCATCTGGCAGCTCATTCCATAGAAGTACTACATTCTGTGTGAAAACGTCGCCCCTTCGGTCTCTTCTTTCTCTTGCCCCTCTCACCCTAAACCTACACTCTCTCTGGACTACCCAACGCCGTGGGAAAATAATTTGCTTATTTATCCTATCCATGCCCCTAATAGTTTTGTGAACCTGAAGAAGTCACCCGTCAGCCTCCAATCCTCCAGGGAAAACACCCCCAGCCTATTCAGCTTCGCCCATTAGCTCAAATCCTCCAAAATCCTGGTAAATCTTCTCTGAACCCTTCCAAGTTTCACAATATCATTCCGAGAGTAAGGAGACCAAAATTGCAATATTCCGACAT
>NW_025169512.1:0-1748 GCF_004010195.1 Chiloscyllium plagiosum | reverse complement strand
TGAAAGAATCTACAGATTCGAATATTAAAGAAAGAAATTGCAGGACCTTGAGAAAACGTTCTCATTAAACATGGTAGACTGGGTTTTGTGAAAGAGAAACTATATTTGACAAATTTACGACAGTACATTGAGGAGATAACAAGCAGTGCTGATAAAGGGCAATCCAATGATGTTCTGTATTTGTATTTTAAAAATGTAAATGATAAGGTGCTACATAAAAGTTAATTGCACAATTTAGGAACTCATGGTATCGGCGTAATGTATTAGCATGGACTGAGGATTGGTTAACCACACTGGCTGTTGCTGAGTCCTCACTTGCAGTGCTGTATACAATGTTAGCTCCCATATTTAATAAAGGATAACCTAACATTGGAGACCATTCAAAAAAGATTCACTTAGCTGCTTTGAGGACGAAAGGATTGACCTATCAAGAATAGATAACATCTTATGGAAACAAGATTCTGAGGAACTTGACAGGGTAGATGTTGACTAGATCTTCTAGCACCAGTGAAGTCTCAAACCAGGGGACATTACATAAGGGAACATTCATTTTAGTAAAAGTAAAGATTTTTTTCTCTCAGTGAATGGCTAGAATTTTCTCACCCAAACAATTGTGAAAGTTAAATGTGGGAGGGGAATAGTTGGGTTACTCTTCGGAGGGTTGTTCTGGCTTGTTGGGCTGAAGGGCCTGTTTCTACACAGTAGGGAATCTGTGATTCTATATCAAATTATTTTAAAAGAGGGCAGATAGATTTTTTGAAATATTGTGCAGTTGAGGGCTATGCGGATCAAGCATAAAAGAGCTGTTGAGGTCTGGGTTGGCCCAGCCATGATCTGATAGAATGGGGGAACAAGCTGAAGGGAATGAATGCCCTACTCCTGCTCCGATTCCTTGAGGCTGCATTTCATGCTTTTTTTGTTTCCAAAGAAGAGCGTGATACAATGTGCTAAAGATCTCAGATGTGAAAATGGGCTGTTTATGTACTGGTTCAGATGGCATTGATTCAACAATCACAACTATGCAGTCATGAATAGGAAGGCGATTCCCTCCATGAATAAAGGAAATCTACTGCAGAGCTCACACAAAGGGAATTCTTACCCTCAGTAAACTCTCCCATCACATGACCCAACATATCAGCTAAAGCAGGACGCGCTACGCATGTTCTCGCCAGCAAAGTGACTCCGAGTAATTGATGTCAGCACCGGACCAATGAAAGGACAGTGGGCGGAGCTGGAGGACCGAGCGTGAGGTTGGTCCTCCAACCAATCAAAGTGAATGAAGGGCGGAACTAAACTAAACCATGTGATCACTCTCGCGCGCGGCGCAGAGTCGCTGTCATGAAGGCTCGGAAAGTTATGGAGAGAAAGGATACGGTAAGGAAAGAAATAAACAGGGAAACGGGAGAAAAACTGTGTTGCTATGAGTGGAGAGGTTTTACAAACAAATCGTGCATGTCGGAAAACACAAATTTGAATGTTCCATTTTTGCAGTAAATGGGGAATTGCTTCAGCACGGTTGCAGGCCTGAGTGAGCGCCGCCATCTTTATTCGGGACAACGACTCACTGTACACGTGCGGAGCCGCCATCTTTGTAGGGGGCAAGGTACAGCCAGGCGCATGTGCAGCCTTTCTCTAGTAATGAGTCATTGGGATCATAGCAGCCAATACTGCTCTGATTCACCTCTGGGCTCCCTCATCACCACTTTGTCAATATATCGCTTCCTCAGTCTCGAACCATGGGTGTATTT
>NW_025169511.1:0-1748 GCF_004010195.1 Chiloscyllium plagiosum | reverse complement strand
TGCACAAATTAACATTCATTTTCACATTGACACTGGTAGGTTAGTGTTGCAGCTGTCACTCTTGTTAGGTGAACATGCCCGAATACCACCATGAGGACCTTTAAGCCACTTTATGCAATCAGATAATGTAGTTGGTTTTCAATCCTCATGTACAGTGTTTGATTTGCATGGACCAGAGTTCATTGGATCACTGGGTTCATGAAAGGATACAGACCAATTTCGAGGGAAAGAGACTTTATTGGAAAAGACCAATGTTTGTGAATTCCCCACATTTATTTCAAGTCTTTATTCGTCACTCACTAGAGTATTATGTACAATGCTGCAATTCACATAAAAGATGCGATATGACAGCTGTGGAAACGGTGCAGAAGTGATTTACCAATATATTGTCTGGATTGAAGAACTTCAGCTATGAAAGAGTTTAGACAGACTGGCCTTGTTTTTCTGAAAGCTGTAGAGATTGAGAGGAGACAGTATTGAGATGTAGGAAATAATGAGTGGAATGGGTTGGGTACACTTAACGAACACTTTCCCTTTGATGGAGGGATCAATCAAACGGTAGCCATAGATTTAAGATAAATCGATGGCTGTTTGTGTTAGCTCAGCATTAAAGGAAGCCGGTTAGCACAGTCTGCTGCATAATTGGTTTATGATATAACGTGATGCCAACAGTGTGGGAATAATTCGCGCAATGTATCAGCATACCTTCAGGATCCTGATCTCCCCATTCAGATAATACTTTAGGAGATGGCGAGAATCAAAGTGAAACTACACTATCGTGAGTTGGAACAGACCTGCCGATGTGATGCACCTTTGTACTTTCATCTGTTGCATTAGAAACTTTGGCTGCAATCACAGAGAAGGGAGTGAGTCCATTTGCTGCTCACTCATCTCCCGCAACCATATCTAGTGACAAGACACGAAAATAATTCCTGTTTGAATTCTGTAATCTTCATAGCAGTACTTTGTCATTTCTATTCTTGTTTTTCTGATAACCGGCAAAATGTCCAATGAGATAAACCTAATAACTTTTGGATTGTTTTAATGGCCTGTGCGCGTTTGCAGCAAAATTAGTAATATGATACGAGCTAAACCTCCTTTCCAGAATTTAACACAGCGCAGGATCAGCGACATGACAAACGTCATCGACTTCAAAAATCACCTCTGTATCTCTAGTGAGTGATGGATATTCACTCATGGAGTCTTTATGGCTGGTCTTAAGTAACTGAGTTATTTCCCAAGGACAGAACACTCCACAAAATCAGATATTTTTTGAATAAATGCTGTTTTACTCAATGTTCTTTTGCAACTTTTAAACATATATATATAAATTAAATATTAAAAATATATGCATACACACACATATATGCATGCGCACACACATTTATACATTTGTGTACATTCACATATGTACATACATATAGCTCGCACATTCGACGGGAAGAACATTCGACGAGGAGGTTGAACAGTTCATCCACTTTATATTGGCGATGCCTCCTGCTCCCACGAGGAGGTTGAACAGTTCATCCACTTTACCAACACCTTCCACCCCGATCTCAAATCTTCCTAGACCTTTCGATTTCTATCTCGCGTGACCGAATCGACATGGACATTTACTATAAACCGAAAGACTCCCACAGCTAGCAAGACTTCACCTCCTCCCACCCTGCCCCCTGTAAAAACGCCATCCCATACTCGAAATTCCTTCGTCTCCGCCGCATCTGCTCCCAGGAGGACCAGTTCCAAAA
>NW_025169510.1:0-1748 GCF_004010195.1 Chiloscyllium plagiosum | reverse complement strand
CTGACTTCATGTGGCCTACTTTATTGCAATGAATTCCTCAGATCTTGTTCCCTTCAAGAGTTCCCTATTTACCCTGTGATAAGTTATCCTAATCATCTTCACAGAGATTTAGCTTTCCCTTTCCACATGAGGATTTCTCTTTGCCCCAATTTCGATCCCTCAGACTTAAAATGATTCTGGAAGCCCATCCTTGTTTTATGGGCCACCTCATAACAAGCAGCCATTTCAGCTGCTAACCTTGCCGTTTTAACAATATGCTCTTCCAGAGTAAGCTTATCTTCAGCCTTTATCTCCAGCCTATTAAGGTGAATTCCTTTAATAATTGCCAACTTCTGAAGTTCAAACTCTGTCTCCCTTTCTATCTGCTCTCCTGCTTTCTCTTCTTCCCTCTCTCTACTTCGAATCGTATCTCAAACTGCTTCAAATCTGGTGTCCTTTCCTTATCTATTGCGTCTAACTCAAGCTGCTTCATTTTCAAATAAATTTTAACCATGTCGACAGATTCTTATGGACTTTCCAGCTTAGTTAAATGCTGAGCTATTGCGGGAATGATCTCTCCTTTCCTCACAGAAATAGGCAAATACAACCCCAGCATATCTGCTAATTCCAGAAGCCCGGCCTGAATTATTTTATGTAAGATTACCAACTTTACATCGTCCATAGCCAGACAACTATTTGTACCTAAATGAGACATTGCTTTCCTAGGCATTTTCTACCCCAATCCAAATCAACACCCGAAATAAAGACGCAAGCACCTATCAGTTGCTCGTTTAATCCATCAACTACCTCCCAATTTGTTATGGACGAGGCTAAACCATTCAAAATGTTATTAAGCAGACAACCCAGACCGTTACGTTATATTTTTTCGTTAAGTGTACAGTGAAAATTATCCGAGGAAGCTAGTTACAAAAATTATTCACATAATGACGGATTGAAAAACAAAAAACAGAATATAGAATACCCACAGAACTTTCTCTATCCAAAGTAGACTTACTTATGCTGTTCTGAAAATACACAACAATCCTAAAAAAACAAGCAGCTTAAACACAGTAAAAATGAAACAGAAGCTTACAGGTAAAAATTAGAAGGGCAGAAGGAGAGAGGTTATTAGTTAGTGCACCACGGGCTGCAGGATCTCAAAACCGGAATTCAGTTTTCCAGAATGACCACTCTTTTTCCATTATACAGTTCACTTCTAAACCATAAAATCTTTGGCCTTAAGCCTCAGCTGTTTACGGAGAAACGAAAGGCCTCTCAGCGAACACTTTTATCTCTGTAACACTTCATCCGATTGAGAGCCTGAACTGTTTTACAACGCCTTTTATAAAAAAGATATCAAGACACATTATCCTTGAGGAAAAGAGCAGCTCCGTTTTTTTTATAACAGATAACATCTTTTTGAGAGCCCAGTCCATCCAAATTATCTTCAAAAGTGAAACTCTTCGAACAGACAATAACCTGGTAAATCTGTTCTGCACAGTTACCAATGCAATCACATCCCTGCTGTAATGATAATTGCAGAAAGCCACACAATACTCCAGCTAGAGCCGAATGCGAAAATGAAATTAACAACTTAGAAAACCACAGAAACTGCACTTTTCCAATAATGTGACTTTTACACAATACTGCCCCGTGGAGAAAGTGAGAACTGCAGATGTTAGAACTCAGAGTCGACAGTGTGGTGAGAGAGAACACCGGAGGTCAGGTAGCATGCGAGGAGCGGGAGATTTGATGATTCGGGCATAAAC
>NW_025169509.1:0-1748 GCF_004010195.1 Chiloscyllium plagiosum | reverse complement strand
TATCGAACGCCTTACTGAAGTCCATGTAGATCATGTCTACTGCTCTGCCTTCATCAATCCTCTTTGTAACTTCTTCAAAAAACACAATCAAGTTTGTGACATGATTTCCCACGCACAAAGCCATGTTGACTATCCCTAATCAGTCCTTGCCTTTCCAAATACATGTACATCCTGTCCCTTAGGATTGCCTCCAACAATCTGCCCACCACCGACATCAGGGTCACTGGTCTATAGTTCCCTGGCTTGTCCTTACCACCTTTCTTAAACAGTGACACCACGTTGGCCAACCTCCAGTCTTCCGGCACCTCATCTGTGACTATTGATGATACAAATATCTCAGCAAGGGGCCCAGCAATCACCTCCCTAGCTTCCCACAGTGTTCTAGGGTGCACCTGATCAGGTCCTGGGAATTTATCTACTTTTATACATTTCAAGACATCCAGCACTTCTTCCTCTGTAATATGGCCATTTTTCAAGATGTCACCATTTATTTCCCTGCATTCTATATCTTCCATTTCCTTTTTCCACAATAAAAACTGATGCAAAATACTTGTTTAGTATCTCCCCATCTCCTGTGGCTCCACACAAAGGCAACCTTGCTGATCTTTGAAAGGCCCTATTCTCTCCCTAATTATTCTTTTGTCCTTAATGTATTTATAAAACACTTTGGATTCTCTTTAATTCTAATTGCCAAAGCTATCTCATGTTCCCTTTTTGCCCTCCTGATTTCCCTCTTCAGTGTACACCTACTGCCTTTGTACTTTTCTGAGGATTCACTCGATCTATCCTGTGTCTACCTGACATATACTAATGAGAGCAATCTAATTTTCTTTTGACTCTTATCTCACAGCTGCTGTTGATTCTTATTGCAAAACAAGCTCCCCTGTATGATATATAAAGAAGATATAAATTACAAACTTTGGTAATTATTAGACGATGAAATCTCCATATGAGACCATCAACTGGAGCATTAACTGTCCTTAGGAAAAGATTTTTAAAATATTGTTTCTAATTGGGAAGCCTACTTCTAAAGTGTTGTTACAGTAAAATGTTTAATATCCAACTAATAAAACAAGATTTATCTTAACTCACCAGGTTATTTGAAAAGCATTGGTAGTGAAACAGAATGAGTTAAGAGGAGGATCATTATAATTCTACTCTCATAGCCATATCTTCACTGAATCTGAAGGCACAATATGACCATCTACTACATATGCTGTTCCCTGAATTTCTTTCCAAAGATGACTGTTGTACCCCAATTCAAAGCAAGTTTGGTGCGCAATTCATGTTCATTTTACTCTAACTTCTGGGTTTCTTTTAAATTTGCACTTATTTTGATCATTTAAGTCTGATTGTGATTGAGATAAATTAGTTGTGATTATAGACAATAGGTGCAGGAGTAGGCCATTCAGCCCTTCGAGCCAGCACCACCATTCATTATGATCATGGCTGATCATCCTCAATCAGTATCCTGTTCCTGCCTTATCCCCAGAACCCTTGATTCCACTATCCTGAAGAGCTCTATCCAACTCTCTCTTGAAAGTATCCAGAGACTTGGCCTCCACAGCCTTCTGGGGCAGAGCATTCCATACACCCACCACTCTCTGGGTGAAGAAGTTTCTCCTCAATTCTGTTTTAAATGGCCTACCCATTATTTTTAAACTGCGTCCTCTGGTTCGGGACTCACCCATCAGTGGAAACATGCTTCCAGCCTCCAGTCTTCTAAACTCAAGCGCATACAAGCCCAG
>NW_025169508.1:0-1748 GCF_004010195.1 Chiloscyllium plagiosum | reverse complement strand
AGGTGGGGACATAGCCGACGGTGAGGAAGGTTATCTATGATTACAAAGGGATGTTGATCAATTGGGGCAATGGGGTGAGGAGTAGCAGGTGGAGTGTAATTTGGATAAAGGTGAGGTATTGCATTTTGGAAAAATAATCCGGGACAGGTCTTATTTGGTTACTGCTCGGGCCCTGGCTAGTGTGGTAGAACAGAGAGATCTCAGGGTTCAGGTACATAATTCTTTGAAATGTGCATCACAGGGAGACAGTGGGGTAAAGAAGGCTTACTTTCATTCCTTAGGGAGGAGAAAGTTCAAAACTAGAGGGTATGTTTTTTAAGGGTGAGAGGAGGAAGAGGGGCAATAGTTTTACACAGAGAGTAGTTTGTGTGTGGAATGAACCTCCAGTGAAAGTGGTGGATGCAGGTGAGTTACAACATTTAAAAGATGAACGAGTGTTGAGCAGATTTGTAGCTCAGGTTGAGATTCTGGCTGTAAGTTAGCTCGCTGAGCTGGAAGGGTTGTTTTCAGATGTTTTGTCACCGTGACAAGGTCACATCATCAGTGAGAGTCTCTGGTGAAGCGCTGGTAGGGTGCCCCGCCCCTCTCTGTTTATTGGCCTGGGTTTCTCAAGGTGGGTGATGTCATTTCCTGTTCTATTTTCTCAAGGGAAGATGGATGGGGTCTAAGTGGATGTGTTTACTGATGGAGTTCCCGTTAGAATGCCAGGCCTCTCAGAATTCTCCTGTGTCTTGGTTTATGGTGATGACGTCAGCGAACTAACTCCCAGACATTAAAAACTGTTTGGACAGGAACATGAATAGGCAAGGTTTGGGGGGACGAGTTTGGTTTGGGACCATGGTCAGCAGGGACTAGTTGGACCGAAGGGTCTGTTTACGTGCTCTATATCTCTACGCCTCTCTATAAACAATTTTCTTGAACGATGGCCATTATTATTCAGCCATCTTTCCCGCCCTTCCCCCTCCCTTGCACTCCTCCCGGCCATCAACTGGATTCATTCCTCTCATTGACCAACCAGGTCATACCCTCTACCTGTCTTCACCAATCCCACTTCACCACCCTGCCCCTGGCACCCCTACAATTCCCACTTACACCCACCCCCACTCCTGAGGAAGAGTTACACCCGAAACATTGACTTCTCCACCTCCTGATGCTGCCTGCCTTGCTGTGCTCCCCCAGCCTCCTGCCTGTCCCTCCTGATGCTGCCTGCCTTGCTGTGTTCTCCCAGCCTCCTGCCTGTCCCTCCTGATGCTGCCTGCCTGAGTGAGGGATCCGAGTGGGGGCTCCAAGTCATGTTCTCAGTCACATGAGCAGTACCAGGGCAACATCACCTCTCTAATCCCTCTGCAATATCCCAGTCAGCCCCTCAGGTCTGGGACAATTAGGGATAGACAGTAATTGCCCACCCTGACAGTGATGCACAGAGGATTAAAAAAAGGTCGTCCCATCTTTTGAATTCCGATATTACAGTCTCCAGTCTATTGAGAAAAACACTGTCTGTTCATTCACAAGATCTGGGTACCACTGGCTCGGCCAACAGGTACGTCCTATCCCTAATTGCCCTGGAGTCAGGAGGTGAGTTACTGGTTGCAGTCTCTGACCTGCTCTGGTAGCCCCTGTGTTTGTAAACAGTGAGTTTCTGCTGAACAGGAACCTCCTGAAACAGCTGGACCCTTATTTTCAGCTTGTGACGAGTTGGACACCAACAACAGGATTTCCACACAATCTCCTCCAGATCCCTATCCGAC
>NW_025169507.1:0-1748 GCF_004010195.1 Chiloscyllium plagiosum | reverse complement strand
GTTTTAATTACCTTCGTAGTGATTGCGATCAAATGACTCTTTGTAATATACTCACCATATTGAAGTGAATGACCATGAAATTATTTTATCACGCTGCTAATTCACGATAAAAACTTCATGGTCAAAAGCTCTGGGGTATTTCAAAATGCGATAGCACACTGAAAGCTCACATTCTGACAGGACAGATTCATATTTATGCATTTTAAGAACAACTTTTGCTGCAACTTTTCTCCCTTGAATTCTCGGTTAAGTGTAATGGTTTTATGAATGGCGAAGGCATTAACAATTTGTTGGAAATAAAACTACAGTTCCGCTACTCCTAAACCAGAGGGAGACACTTAAAGTCAACTCTTCTTCTCCATTTGTGCCACTGTGTTTCTATGTGTGTATGTGTATGTACGTATGTGTGTGCGTGTGTGCACGCGCACGCGTATGTGTGTCAGTGCCTTTGTGTGCATACGTGTGTTTCTACCTCTAAATATCTCTCTTGCTGTCTGTACACGTGTAATACATACCGGCAAGTGTACGAGTGTAAGAGTGTTTCTGTCTCTGTAACTGTATATGTCTATCTCTGTCGAATTGCCTCTGTATGTTTGTAGCTGTGCGTGCATGAGCTAGTATATCTGAGTGCGTGTATTAGTGTGTGTTACTGCCTGTGTGTATTTGTGCTTGTGTTTCTGTGCAATGTGCTCTCTGTTGATTTTGGGGTGAATCCAATGAATTGGGGTTAGCCCCGCACACCAAATCCCTCTCTGTGTCGCTGTTGTGTTTAGTGTAACACAATGCTGATAGTCATCGTGACGTTTGTCTACATATGTGTGTCTCAGTGTGTTTGCATCTGCGATTCTATTTTTATCACTAATGGGACGAACTGGAGGGAAGGTTAAAAAGTGATGAATCAAAGACTCTGAAAAGCTCTCTCTCTCTCTCTCTCTCTCTCTCTCTCCTTGTTTATAAATTTGAACAATGCCTCTCTCTATTGGCCTCACTACGTCAGTACACAAGTGGCAGATTATTTTTTTGGAAAACGTATCTCAGGTTGTACAATTGCTTCGTTTTACAAACAATGTCTTTGGAGACTCAGAGCCCCGTTTTGTTGATCGATGTTGATCATGAGCTATGAGTAGGAGACAAAATGTGAGGAGAGCAAGAGGGACAATGTGAGTGAGGGCGGGAGGAATGGAGGGAGAGGCAATAGGGGAGATGGATTACTTCTGCTAAGGTTAGTTCGGTATGGAAAATCAAGACAGAGTGACTTCAACCTAACCCCTGAGTTCGTCGCTGATGCCATCTTCTTCCTTGAGGACCAGGAATTGGATTTGAGTCTGCCTCTCTCTGGCTTAGTTTCTTCGACATATAGGCAAACAACAATATAGTTCGTTCGACTTTCGGCACTTTATGATGAAACAGTTATTATGCATAAATTGAAGTTAGAAATACAGTAAATGCATTTGTGCCTCACCGGATTGGCCCCAGAGTTGATAGAAACATTGGAATGTGTCCCTGTAACAAGCTGGAGGAGAACGTTGGACAAACAAACACTACCTTCAGTTATTTAACATATCGACAGGCTTCTTCATAGCTGGAACATTGAACTGGAAAGATAAAATCCCGGATGGATTTATTAAAGTCTTGATTGCATGATGAATTTAGTTAAAGGGGTATTTTAGCACTTTCTTCATCTGTTGTCTGAACTTAGTCTGGGTCACAGCATCAATGGCGGTGTTCGTACAGCAACTGAGGAGTTA
>NW_025169506.1:0-1748 GCF_004010195.1 Chiloscyllium plagiosum | reverse complement strand
CTTCTGGTTGAGAGTAATTATGCGATGGCTCTGCAAAGCTAAACATCTTAAGTTATGAACAAAGCGTTCAGAGATAATCAAATCTTCATAAAAGCAAGAGTTGTTTTTACCCTCTCAAATACAGTAATATGAAGAAGAAAAAATATGTTTTTTTTCAGCAGCTGCCGTGAATTTTACGTTTAAAGATTAAGTGAATAGATCCGAGACCTTTCTCACAACACTCCGCCTGCACGTCCAGCAGCCAAGTGAAATATGCCAAACTAAATTGCACAAAAGCATTGTTCTGGACATCTTCGAAATAGTACAAGACTTTTTTTTTTTATCAGAATCTATGGTTAAGTTGAGGATAGAGATAATAAATGGGTGTGGAAATGGCAGGACGTTTATGTTGGTGTTCAAAAGTGTAGAAGCAGATATTAGTTTTAAGGAAGTTTTAGACGGGTTGCTCAAATGAGCAGATCAGCAGCCGATCGAAATTTGCCATGAAAGCTGTTCAACAATCCACTTTGCAAGACGTAACACGACAAACACTTACTCAATGAATGGAAGGATGTTCGAAAGCTCTAAGTAACAAAGGGAACTTGGGGCCCTTGTCCATCGACAATTGAAATTGGCACCAAACGTTGAAACTGTGCTTCAGAAGACAAATAAAGCTTCTGTCCTTTCCTGCCATGTGTACATCAGTGCAGAGAGCAGGGGCATTCGATTAGAGTTGTACAAATCTTCGCGTATGCCCGAACCAGATTACAGTGTGCAGTCCCATTAGCCATGCCATAGTATGCTGTGAATTCTCCGGCGGGGGTGCACCGCATATTCGCCAAGGTGTTTGCTGGACCGAATAAATTTACCCAGTAATACAGTGTGGATAGATCTGAGACGGCTTTGTGGTTCCAGAGTCAGGATTATGAGCTTATGAGAGGCAATGGAACAGTGAAATTATGTAGCAGTTTATTAAACTGGTGGAAAAATAATGAAGAGAACATAACCTTACGTTATGTGTTTAGGGGCTATCAAGGATTTTGTTTCGCAGCCAAAGGGTTTGAATGTCTGGAAGTGGCTGGCGGAGAGTGTAGGTGTCAGTCAAATTGCTAAACCACACAAATGTTAAAAAGAATGTCAATGAGCACTTGAATTGTAATGGCAGAGAACGTCGTGGGCCAAGCCTTGGAATGTGGGATTAGTGTCAATAGGACAGTGCAAGATCATTTTTGCAAGTTCATTTTCTTTGCAGTTTTAGCCGTGAAACTATGCGTCTAGGAAACGTGTCAACTGATCTTTGGGCAGTGAGCACGGCTTTCCAATTATTTCCCTTCAGCCAAAAAGCGTTGAAACCACAAACTAATTAACAGAATGTGCTTCCGACTTTGCAAGTCTCTCTGCATGGATCACGACATGGGAATCGATGCAGGAATGACAAGATATGACATTGCCAAATTGGACCGAGCACGCACATCTGATGCTTCGCAGGTAAGGAACTTTTCTTAGCTTGTGAGCTTTCCACATCATTTAACACTATGCATTAAGTATGGCTAGATGAGACACACGAAAGTTTGTACTGGGTAATCTGTGATTGTTGGAAATGCAGCAGAGAAGCATGAGTGGGGAATCTGGTTGAGGCATGCACGACTTTGAATGGCATTGATTCGGTGAAACAAAGGAATTTCGCGTTGGTCGAGATGTCAATAAGGCGATTGCGTAAAATTAAAGTGGAATAATTACTGTTAAAACAATACCTTGCGTTACAATGA
>NW_025169505.1:0-1748 GCF_004010195.1 Chiloscyllium plagiosum | reverse complement strand
CCAGTAACATACAGACAGGACGTGTTACGGCTACCACACGAATTACCTGTTGGGGATCATCTAGGTGTGAGGTATATTCAGGCTAAGATGCAAAACCACTTCTGTTGGCCTGGACAGCACAGGGATGTTTGTGGTTGATGTTTGTTGTACATGTCATATGTGCCAAATGGTAGGCAAGGCACAGGCAACAATAAAATACTCCACAGCCACCTGATGAAGGAGCAGCACTGCGAAAGCTAGTGCTTCCCATTAAACCTGTTGCACTCTCACCTGGTGCTGTGTGATCTTTAACTTAGTAATAACCAGAGCTTTTGTTGGCAATTTCCACATTTGAAAAGCCTTTCACGAGGGTTATGATTGATTGTATAGTTCACCTCCCTAAAACTGAAAGTGGTAACCAGTATTTGCTAACCATAATGGACGTGGCGACCAGATTTCCTGAGGCAATTCCATTACAGCGTGTTAAAGGTAAAAGGATGGTGGAGGAGTTGGTAGCTTTCTTTACCTGGTATGGGCTACCCAGGGAGATTCACTCAGACCAAGGGTCTAATTTTACTGATAAACTATTTAAGGAAGTCTTGGATAATTTAGGCCTACAGCTTTTAAATCAAGTGAAACCCAGGGAGCATTGGAAAGGTGGAATCAGGTCCTGTAGACCACGCTCAGAGCTTATTGTCTGTCAGGATTACCTGAATGATTGGGATAAAGGAATCCCACATTTGTATTGTTTGCCATTAGAGATGCCCCAAATGAATCTACTCAGTGTAATCCCTTTGAGTTAATATTCGGACACACATTTAGAGTCCCTTTAAAATTAATTAAGGAAAAATTGATTGGACGAAAGTCAGATATCTCACACTTGAGATGATATGTCTGAAGTGAGGGAGAGTGGTTAACACTGCTGCCTAACAGTGCCAGGAACCTGGGTTTGATTCCTCGAGTGATGTCTGTGTTTGCACATTCTTCTCGTGTCTGCATAAGTTTACTCTGGATGCTCAGGTTTCTTCCCACAATCTAAAGATGTGCAGGTTTGTTGAATTGACCATATTAAATTGCCCATCCCATTGTTCAGGGAGATGTAGGTCAGGTGCATGAGTCAGGGGTAGATATAGACAGTGGAATGTGGTTTTATTTGAGTTATTCTTCGGAGGGTCAGTGTGCACTTGTTGAGCTTATGAGTGTGTTTCTATACTGTAGGGATTCTAAGTCACTGACAGGGCCAATTCTATTCCATGTTGAGGTCAAGACCCTCAGGGGTCAGGGGTCAGATCATGGTTCTGGTGTCCATTTAGTCCTGCAGGATGACCAGCATTGAGAGTGCTTGGCCTGAGCAATTATGGGATCCTCAATCCTGTCAGCAGGTTAAACATTACATTGTTAGTAAGTTTTATAGAGTTGGATTTTCTGCTGCCTTGAGTTGTATGAGCAAAGACAAGAAAGTTGGGGAAATATGTCAGGAATGAAAGCATTAGATTTTGTGGCGAAAAGTATTTCCAATTCCCCCTTTATGGCTTAAACAGCGAATTCTGAATCTCACGAGTGCGGGGTGACCACTTCATTTTCATGCCGTTCTATCTCATTAGGAGCTGGTCTTACCTCATTTCGATGGAGATTCTAATCCTGCCGTCAGTTCCTATGGAAACCAGATGGTGCTAGAACAATAGAACATAGAACATAGAACAATACAGCACAGAACAGGCCCTTCGGCCCACAAATGTTGTGCCGAACATTTGTCCTAGCTTAAGCAC
>NW_025169504.1:0-1748 GCF_004010195.1 Chiloscyllium plagiosum | reverse complement strand
CAGGTGGGACTAGATTGGGTTGGGATATCTGGTCTATGATTCTATGACTCTATGCTCACCTACCTCCAAATCAAACACCTGGCCCAGTTCATTACCCAGTACCAAATCCAATGTGGCCTTAACACTTGTTGACATATCTACATACTGTGTCAGGAAATCTTCCTGCATACATCGGACAAAAACTGACCCATCTAAAGTATTCAAATTATAGCACTTCCAGTCATTAGTTGTAAAGTTAAAGTCCCCTTCATAACTACCCTATTACTTTCACTCCTATCCAGATTCATCTTTGCAATCCTTTCCTCTATATCTCTGGAACTATTTGGAGGCCTATAGGAAACTCCCAACAGGGTGACCCCTCCTTTCCTGTTTCTAACCTCAACCAATACTACTTCAGGAGACAGTACTCATCTGCCACCATAATTCTGTCCTTGATTAACAATGCCACACCTTCCCCTCTTTTACCATCTTCTCTGTTCGTACTGAAATATCTAAACCCAGGGACCTGCAACAACCATTCCTGTCCCTGTTCTATCCATGTATCCAAAATGGCCGCAACATTGAAGTCCCAGATACCAATCCGTGCTGCAAGTTCACCCACCTTATTCCGGATGCTCCTGGCGTTGAAGTAGACTCACTTCAAACCACCTTCCTGCCTGCCGGTATACTCTTGCGACCATGAAACCTTATTTATAATGTCACTGCTCTCAACCTCCTGTATACTGGTGCTACAATTCAGGGTCCCATTCCCCTGCTGAATTCATTTAAAGGAAAGCATTAGCAAACTCCTCCAACCCCAACGATATTAGCACCCTTCTGGTTCTGATGTCGATCATCCTGTTTGTAGAGGTCCCACCTACCCTGGAATTACTCCCAATTATCCAGATGTCCGAAACCCTCCCTCCTGCACCATCCCTGTAACATTGTGTAAAATGACAACTGGAAAGTGGAATGATACAAGCATTCAGCTATGATCTTATTGATTGGGAATGTAGGCTTTAAGGGTCATATGGTCAATTACTGCTCCTATTTGTTATGTTGTTAACCGTTGCTGTCAGGCCCCAACTGCCAGTTGGCAATATGTCTAATCAATTTTAACTTCCTCCCTTCCCACCTCTGGGATAAAGTGGGGTCAAAATCTGCCCTATTGTTTGAAGTGAATAACATCTACCTGTCATTCATCTGCATGCAAAGAGATTTACTCTGAATCATTAGAGAAGACATCTTGTTTGTTCTCAATAAAAGTAATTGCATAATGACACTATGAGGAGCAATATCTCACAAACAAATCTTAGACATAATCAAAAGAAGAGTGAAATATATAGCTTATAGGGACATAAAGCTGAAATAAAACTGAGCTTTAAAGTTGCCAACAAGATTAATTTGAGTTAAAAGGTGTGAGTACTTTGGGAAAGAAAAATTCAAACTGAAAATCCAGTCTGGATACTGCTCCAACAAAATAAAATTGTACAAAGGTTCAGATACATGTCTAAATGGGAAAGCAGCACAAAAAAAAAATTGACTTGAAAGCAATTGAGATGTGACTGATCAAATAGATCTCGTAGGTAGACAGGGTGGTGAAGAAGGTGTTTGACATGCTTGTATTTTTATTGGTCAGTATAGGAGTTGGGATGTCATGTTATGGCTGTACAGGACATTGGTGAGGCCACTTTTAGAGTACAGCATTCAACGTTGGTCACCCTTCGATAGGGAGGATGTTGTTAAACTTCAGAGGATGCAGAAAAGAT
>NW_025169503.1:0-1748 GCF_004010195.1 Chiloscyllium plagiosum | reverse complement strand
TAGGTTTAAAAGGAGAGAAGAGTATGTTATGTATAAACTTTAATCACTGGATATACAGATCGATAAGGTTGAAAATATATGCATGGGATATTCGGAATTAAAAACACAGACACAGAGAACACAATGCGCAGGGCCATGTGAGAATACAGAACAACAACAGTCAAGAAATAACTCATTCCGAGCTGGTGCAGAGATGATGGTCTCAGTAACTGCCGCCTTTGTTGTAATTTTCACGTGGAATCCTAAATTGTAACAGAGAGATATTCGGCCCATCGAAACTACACTGACCTCTGAAGAGCACTGCACCCAGAACCACCTGCTACCCTATCCATGTATCTCCTATGGCTATCCTGCCACCTCCCCTATCCCTGTTCCTCCAAGAGCCAACTCAAGTAGCTGCAGATGAGCAATTTAACATGGTCAATTCACTTCAACTTTACATGTTTGGACTGTGGGAGGAATCAGGAGCAGCTAAAGGAAGCACTTACAAACAAGGGAAGAATATGAAAGCTCAATGCAGGTACTGGACTAAGGATACAATTTTACCAAGGCCCATAATGCTATAAGACAGCAGCGCTAAACCTTGAGCCACCGTGCCATGCTCCCAACTGTGTTACTGTGACAAGGAATACTGGGGAACATAGAAATCTGAAATAGAACAGAAAATGATGGCGAAATGCATCAGATGAGTCAGGATCGACGAGTGAAACAGAATTGGCATATTGTGTCTGATGTGACTCTGTTCTGAAAAACTCATATTGGTCTCAAAACGTAAATTCTGTTTCTCGCTGCTCAGATGCTAACAGATGTGCTCATGTTTTCCTGCGCTTTCAACTGTCTTTTTTCTTTTGGACTGGATATATATCTGACCTGAAAGGAGATGGTGAAGCTGCCATTTCAGTTGACTCTCAAGCATTTGGTTAAGTATTTGAATGTAAAATTTAAAAAAAAAAGTGTTTGACAAATTTCGAAAAATCTAAAACGTCATGGACTGTCATAATTCGACATGAAAATGTTGAAATCAGTGGCCCTGATGTCGCATAATCAACCCTCTGACAGTAATCGATTGAAGTAAAAACCCAAATCCGCATTACCTCAATGTCATGTCGTTTCCTGATGTCACTGGGGTCGCACTCATCTAGCAAGTTATCAAACTTTGTGAAACATAAAATATCTTGGCATATTTACACAGGACATATTCATCCATGAGTTTTGAACGCACTAGCATTGGAAGATTGTATTTGACAAACCAAATTATTCTGCAGAAGGTGACAGAGAGCTGTCTGAATGAATCTCTTCTCTCCAAGTGATGCACATACACACATTTCAACATGTTTTTAGAGACATTTCAACATGTTTCTAACAACTGATAGTGAATTAACAACAAATTAGTCCCGAGACAGAATGACATGTAACTTGGAAGATAACTTGCTAAAGTTGTTTTTTTTTCTCTATTCCCATTACTAGTGCAGAATATTCTCTAATTCTGATTTGTCAGAATTTGATCAGGGTCCTTGATGCTACCATCCGTCAAGTCCTGCTTCGATGGAAAGGGAGTTTACTCTTATCTCACCTCAAATTAGACTGGAAGATCCATTGAAAGAATTAAGAGCAAAAGATGAGAGAATTGTTTTATTTAATAATGTCCTCAAAATTTTCAAAAGTAAATTTTGCACGGACTTTTAATTCCGTCTGAAGATTTCTGTCCTATTAGGAATAAGACTCTTTGGTTAAGCTTTGTGAAAGAG
>NW_025169502.1:1375-1748 GCF_004010195.1 Chiloscyllium plagiosum | reverse complement strand
AAGGATATTCCATGTGGCCAAGCTGCTCTGTCATGATTTAGCCTTGAATTATTTCCTATAGAGTCTTGGAGTCAGAGATGTACAGCATGGAAACAGACCCTTCGGTCCAACCTGTCCATGCCAACCGGATATCCCAACCCAATCTAGTCCCACCTGCCAGCACCCAGCCCATATCCCTCCAAACCCTTCCTATTCATATACCCATCCAAAAGCCTCTTAAAATGTTGCAATTGTACCAGCCTCCACCACTTCCTCTGGCAGCTCATTCCATACACGTACCACCCTCTGTGTGGAAAAAGTTGCCCCTTAGGTCTCTTTTATATCTTTCCCCTCTCACCCTAAACCTATGCCCTCTAGATCTGGACTCCCCGAC
>NW_025169502.1:0-1167 GCF_004010195.1 Chiloscyllium plagiosum | reverse complement strand
GCATTTATCTGAATTAAACTCCATCTGCCACTTCTCAGCCCATTGGCCCATCTGGTCAAGATGCTGTTGTAATCTGAGGTAACCTTCTTCGCTGTCCACTACACCTCCAATTTTGGTGTCATCTGCACACTTACTAACTGTACCTCTTATGCTCACATCCAAATCATTTATGTAAATGACAAAAAGTAGAGGATCCAGAACCGATCCTTGTGGCACTCCACTGGTCACAGGCCTCCAATCTGAAAAACAACCCTCCTCCAACACCACCCTCTGTCTTCTACCTTTGAGCCATTTCTGTATCCAAATGGCTAGTTCTCCCTATATTCCATGAGATCTAACCTTGCTAATCAGTCTCCCATGGGGAACCTTGTCGAACGTCTTACTGAAGTCCATATAGATCACATATACTGCTCTGCCCTTATAATCCTCTTTGTTACTTCCTCAAAAAACTTAATCAAGTTTGTGAGGCATGATTTCCCATTCACAAAGCCATGTTGACTATTCCTAATCAGTCCTTGCCTTTCCAAATACACGTACATCCTGTCCCTCAGGATTCCCTCTAACAACTTGCCCACCACTGAGGTCAGGCTCACTGGTCTATAGATCCCTGGCTTGTCCTTAAAACCCTTCTCAAACAGTGGCACCACATTAGCCAACCTCCAGTCTTCCAGAACCTCACCTGTGACTATCAATGATACAAATATCTCAGCAAGAGACCCAGCAATCACTTCCCACAGAGTTCTCGGGTACACCTGATCAGGTCCTGAAGATTTATCCACCTTTACCCGTTCCAAGACATCCAGCGCTTCCTCCTCTGTAATCTGGACATTTTGCAAGACCTCACCATCTATTTCCCTACAGTCTATATCTTCCATATCCTTTTCCACAGTAAATTCTGATGCAATATACTCATTTAATATCTCCCCCATTTTCTGCGGCTCCACACAAAGGCTGCCTTGCTGATCTTTGAGGGGCCTATTGTCTCCATAGTTACCTTTTTGTCCTTAATGTATTTGTAAAAACCCTTTGAATTCTCCTTAATTCTATCTGCCAAAGCTATCTCATGTCCCTTTTTTGCCCTCCTGATTTCCCTCTTAAGTATACTCCTAATTCGTTTATACTCTAAAGATTGTGGGCAGCACGGTGGCACAGTGGTTAGCACTGCTG
>NW_025169501.1:0-1748 GCF_004010195.1 Chiloscyllium plagiosum | reverse complement strand
CCTGACCTGCTGCGATTTTCCAGAAACACATTTGTCAGCTCTGATCTCTAGCATCTGCCATCCTCACTTTCTCCGATTTATTATAATCAGGTTATCATTACTCAATTAAAAAAAAAAACACTTTGTATTGTTAAACAAATGCAAGATATTTGTCTCAACTGTAGGATATTGAGTGTACATTCTGTGCCATCGAAATTAACTATGAACGGCTTTAATTGCTATTATCTGTTGTCTGCAATATTAGGGAAAGAAATCCTGCAGACACACTCTGCCCAATGAAGGGTCTCAAATGGATATTTTTACTGAACACCAAAGACGAAGAAGAGCTTACTTTCTGGCCCCAAAGCACTGAGCGGTATTACCCACTTCTAACGTGCGACTGCCCACTTCCTAAAGCCATGAAATGATGCCAGGCCGGTAATTACTGTCCAGCCTCTCCTCCTCACTGACTGTATCTGCAATCTGTACCTCCTCCCACGAACCACACAAGGCTACCCAAGCTCAGGGTCTTTGTGAAACTCAAGGCCGGAGTGTGCAGGCATCCTGGAGAGGGATTGACATTTTAACATTGAAGGGGGAGGGTGAGATTGCAGTAATATCACACACTGAGCTGAGGGGTGGCAGATGGAGTTTAGTTTGGATTACTGCGAGGTATTGGGTTTGGTAAATCAAACAAGAGGAGGACCTATACAGTTAAAAGTAGGGCCTTTGGCAGTGTTGGAGGACAGAGACCTCGGCCGTCAGGTATAATTCTTTAAAATTTGCACCTCATTTTGATCGTGTGGTTAAGAAAGTGTTGAACACACTTGCCTTCATTGGTAAGACCTTTGAGTATCGGAATTGGGGCATCATGTTGTGGATGTACAGGACATTGGTGAGACCCCTTCTGGATTTGTATGTCCAGTCTGGTCATCCTGCCCGATCATTCCATAGGCGCACCGCCCTCTGGGTGAAAAAGATGCCCCTTAGGTCACTTTTAAATGTTTCCCCTCTCACATTAAGCCTATGTCCTCTAGTTTTGGACTTCCCGTACCCTTAGAAAACACCTTGACTATTCACTTTGATATTACTGACCTTGATATTATTAAACTGGAGAGGGTTCAGAAGAGATTAACCTGGATGTTGTTGGGAATGGAGGGAGTGAGCGAAAAGGAGAGGCTGGATAGGCTGGGACTTTTTTCACTGGAGAGTATGAGATTAAGGGGTAACTTCACAGAAGTTTACAAAGTCGTGAGGGTACAGATAAGCAGAAGGGCTGATGTCTTTTCCCTAGAGTTGGGAATTCAAAACTGAGGGATATTTTAAGAAGCGAGGAAAAATGATTCACAAATGTCATGACAGGTAATTATTTCAGGCAGAGTCTGGCTTGTGTGTGGAATGAACTTCCAGAGGAAGCGGTGAAAGCAGTGACAGTTACAATGTTTGAAGGACATTTTGATCAGTATAAGGATAAGACATCAGTTTGCATGGTGCTGGGAGCAGCTGCCCTCTCCCTCCCCCTCTCTGAATGAATCCCTGTTGGTTTTCACCCTCTGCCAATGCCTGTGCAGTGGCGTGTGGAGGCCAGCAGAGGGTGGCATTGCATCACTTTAAACACCACAGAGACTGCCAGACCTGTCCCACACAGAGACACACAGATACACTGACAAGAATTGTTAGGAATTGAAGCTCATCTGGTAATTTCAATTAAACATAAAGAAATGTTCAATTCACCCTGTAAACTGTTCAAATATGAATGGCAGAGAACT
>NW_025169500.1:0-1748 GCF_004010195.1 Chiloscyllium plagiosum | reverse complement strand
GAACTCTATTATGTTTATGGTCTATTCTTCTCGAAGTTTCTTTACCTTGACCTTCCTAATCAAGTCTTCCTCTCTACACATCGCTATATCGAGGATTGACTGTTTCTTCAAGGACTCTATCACATTCTGCTCCGAAAAAAAATTATTGTAGATATTCCAACCTGATTTTTTCAGTCCAACTACGTATTGAATTCCCCATTATTTTTGCAGTAGTGCTTTGCTAACGTGCATTTTATTCATCCTGATTTATTTTCTTCCTGACGTCCTGCCGTCTTCTAAGAGGCTTGTACACAACTTCCAACATGATCTTTGTTGTCTTTGTGTTTCCTCAACTATACACACATTGATTCTATACGTCTGCCTCTGTTTCCATTCTTGCTGCCAATCTAATTTTATTTCTTACGAACAAGGTCGCAGCACCCCCTCCTTCGATCTGCTTGCCTTTTCATAAAATATGTATTCCTGGATATTTAGTTCTCAATCCTGATCCACGTACAGTCAAGTCTCCGTGATAACTACCACATTCAAGATACCAATTTCAATCTGTGTTGGAAGCTCATTTGACTTGCTTCATACACTGCATGCATTTAGTCGCAACACCCTCAGTCCGGCGCTGACTGCCCTCTGCTCTTTTCTTCCCTCTTTTAAATGAGCCCTTCTACCACAGTGTTGTGTTCTGATTGCTTCTCCTTCTTACAGCTCCCACTCTCATTCACACAGATAGCAAGAATTTCAAAACTGTTCGACAAGGTGAAAGGCTCAGGCTCCTTCAGAGGTACCTTCTGATTCACTCTACCTACCTTATCTGTCAGACCATTCTGTCTTGACAACTGAAAGAATTTGAGGTAGAGATTGCAGAGACGGGAATGTTCGCTATCATAGAGTGATTTCAAACAAGGACAATAACGTTTCTTAAATGTTGATTTCTTTTCCAACTGGCGAGTTCTTCAGGCCAGTGTGCTCAGGTTGAGGAGAACAAGACTCCTTATGAGTGAATACATGGGCAGCGGAGATTTGGATGTGCTGATGAATACGATGAAGTTGAAAGTAGGAGCTGAATCAGGAGTGTGTGATGGTCATTCAGTCTGGAGCTTAGAAGAGCTTACCTCAAAGCACATACTTTTGACCCATAACTCTGAATAACATTGCTATACAAAGGTTGATCTATCTCAGATATCAAACAAACAGCTGTTTATTGAGCATCAACTGTCATTTTTGGAACATAGTTAGAAATATTTACCACCTCTATTTGTATACAATGGTTCCAAAACATCTCTCCTGCACAGAATGTGCTCCCAAGGCCAAGACTAAATTGGAGGAAATTTCTATTCATGCAGCACTGGATGTTGGGGCACAGTGACTGAGAAGGAACTGCATAGTGGTATTGGTCACATACACCTGCTCCGCTGGTCCTTATGATGGTTGGTGTGGCTAGTTTGGGAGGTTTTACTGTTTGTTGAAAGTACCCCTCACTCATTCACAATCTCCGCCTTCTACACCTCTTTCCTTTCCCTGACACCCCAATCCCAAATATCCCATGGAGGCCAGAGTCTTTCTGATCAGACCGGGAGACAATTTCGCACCCTGAAGGACATTTCCGAACCATTTCGCTTATTATTATAATTGGTAGCTTTTATGATATATTGAAAGCACCACAAATTCAGGTCAATTTTGCAGCTTACTCTGTCATGAGGAAAATTTTAAATACTGTTATGAAAGTTGGAATTTCGGACCATTACAGAATCAAG
>NW_025169499.1:0-1748 GCF_004010195.1 Chiloscyllium plagiosum | reverse complement strand
AAGAAAATTGTGCATCAAATCAAGGACTGAGGGTAGGGAGCAGATGCGGTTTCCACATGTTTTTGAGGTTTAACTTGGTTTCAAATATTGTATCAGCATGCCAAGCATAAACTGGTCAAGTAAGTATCGTATCAAGGGTCTTAGATTGGAGTTAATTTTCTGTTGAAACTTCCCGAGTTGGTGTAGTGGGCAGATAGGACGCAGAAGATGTCCAATGCAGTATAATATGAAGACTGAAAGGTAATCTAAAGTATGAGGTACAATTTCAACGATGGTGTAGGAGTGCAAGGACATGGATGTATACATGCCTCACTAAAGGTGACAGGACAGTTCGAGAGTGATACATTAATGAAACATCCAGTGTGTTCAGCTTTATCACAGTGGCACAGAATACAACAGCATGGAGATAACGTTGAATTTGTTCACCTTTGCTATTCATATAATTCATGCCTCACATGATTTTATAAACCCCTGTATGGTGACCCCTTAGCATCGTACATTCACAACCAGAACAAAAAAATAACGCAGCATATTCAGGCTTCCCCTGTCGCTCAATCCTGCCTTTCCCGCCAAAACTCTTGTAAATCTTTTCTGCAACCTCTCAAGTTTAGGAAAATCTTATGTGCAACAGGGAGAACATCACGAAATGCAATATTCTGACCATGACACCCAAACTTTCATACTCTATGTGGTGACCAATGCAGCGAAGTGGGCCAGTTGCTTACTTCACAACGCTGTCCACTTGCAACTCCAATTTCTCGGAAATATGTACCAGCGCTCCAAAATCCCTTTTTTGGTAATATATCCCATGTTCCAACCATTATCTGTAAATGTCCTGTCCTGATTTCACTTAACAAAATATAGCACCTCACATTCATAACAATTAAATTGCATCTGTCACTCCTCGGTCCATTTGCCCGTGTGATCATATTCCGTTGTTCTCTCAGATCACCTTCCTCGCTGTGCACTGCACCACTTATTTTGATGTCAATTGTAAACTTAATATCGATTCCTCTTATCTTCTGATCCAAATCATTTATATAAATTCCGAAAAGCGATGGATCCTGCACTATCCTTATAGCATAGGACTGGTTCCAGGCCGGGAGACCAAATCCCAATCCTCTACCACCACCATCTCCATTCTGCCTTCAAGCTAATTGTGAATCCAATTTGATTGGTCCCTCTGGACTCCATCAAGTCTGAGGTAACTAACCAGTCAACCATGCAGATCCTTCCTGGTCATTTGCTGAAATCAATTGATAATGTCTACAATTATGCCCTTTAAATCATAATTTTTACCTTTTCAAAAAAGTCAGTCCTGGCAATAACTTCTTAAGGGCAAAGCTATGCTGGCTATCTTTTATCAGTCTTTGCCTTTCAAAATGCATGAAATTCCTATGTCCCAGAAATCTCTCCGATAATTTACCCACCACTCATGTTCGGCTCAGCGGTTGAAGTTTCAGTGGTTCTTCCTTACTACCTATCCTAAAGAATGGCATCATATTAGCCAAATTTCAAGCTTCTGGACGCACAGCCGTGTCTATTGAAGATACAAATTTCTCACAAAACTCGCAACCATCTGTGAGCTTGAACTTGAAGAACTGAGAGACACTTTATCAGATAAATTAGTTAGAAGCTTGAACTGTTCTTCCCAACAGAATTTAAAGTCTACTCAATGATAATTGAACATCTGGTGCTGAAGGACCTTTGCTAACTAAGGTATTCGGGGACATGGGGCACAGATGAAC
>NW_025169498.1:0-1748 GCF_004010195.1 Chiloscyllium plagiosum | reverse complement strand
AAGACACAGTGCTAGTTGTTAAAGAAAGGCACCATGGGAAAAGATGTGGTAAAATAAATTAAGCCATTTGCATTAGCGAAGGTAATAAAGGAGACCCCAAGGAGCTGCAGGAGAGTGCACAACCTATGCAGGAGTTGGATATGAAGTTAATACCTGATCTCTGCAAAGAATTTGCCTCTCTGGGTAAAGTTTACTCAGAAAGAACAGGGGGAGAAGGACAAGAAGTTAGAATTTTGAGAGATACAGGATTTAACCAGTTGCTGATAGTAAAAGATGAGTGAACTTGCACTCTTTCTAATCTGTTACCCAAGAGTGTGGTAATTTGTGGGATAGATGGACAGAAACTTAGCGTTCCCCACATAAGATCAAGTTGGAGTGCCAACTTAAGATTGAAGAAGTTACAGTGGGAGTGATTGACAGAGTGTCAGTTCCAGGAATTCAGTTTGTTCTTGGGAATGATTTGGCAGGATGGAAGGTGGGAGTGACACCCCTTGCTGTGGAGAAGCCAAGGAAACCCAAGAAACTGAGGAGTTAAAACAGAAATAGCCTGGTATTTTCCCAGACTGTGTGGTAACCAGATCCCACTATCATAAGTCACAGCACGAAGTGAAAAGCAAAGAGAAAGATGAAGGAATTGAGGTTCAGTTAACAGATAACCTGTTTGATGTAATGGTGCAAGAAAAACCTGAACAAGCAGAGGCGCAGACAGAAGTGTTTAGTCCTGAAAGGCTAAGAGACTTGCAACAGCAAGACAAGATGACAAAGATTTACACATGGATGCTTACTCAGAAAAGGAGGCAGAGAATATTCCAGAGGGTTATTATGTAAAGGATAGAATCCTAAGACAGAAATGGAGACCACGGCAGGTTAGTGCAGAGGAGGAATGGCTGAAGTGCACCAGATTGTGTTGCCGGTAGCATACAGACAGGAAGTGAACTACCTGTCGGAGGTCACCTAAGGGTACGAAAGACTCAGGCTAAGGAACAAAACATTTTTATTGGCCTAGAATGCACAAGGATGTGGTTAACTTTTGCCATACATGTTATACATGCGAAATGGTAGGTAAGACACAGGCGGTAATAAAACCAGCACCTTTGTTGCCAATTCCCACATTTGAAGAACCTTTTAATTGATTGTGTCGGTCCCCTCCTGAGAACTAAAAGTGGGAACCAGTACCTGTTAGCCATAATGCATGTGTCTACTCGATTTCCAGAGGCAATTCCATTACGGAATATCAAGGCAAAAAGGGTAGAAGTAGCTTTCTCCACACAGTATTGGGTTACCCAGAGAGACTCAGTCAGACCAAAGATCACATTTTACTGCTAGGCTGTTTAAGGAGGTTATGGATAGTTTAGATATACAGCACTTTAAATCCAGTCTGTATCATCCTGAATCCAGGGAGCTTTAGAAACGTGGCATCAGACCTTGAAGACCGTGTTGAGATCATACTGTCAGGATTACCTGAACGATTGGGATAAAGTTATCCCAATCATATTGTTTGCCATGAGAGATGCCCCAAACAAACCTATTCAGTTTACTCCCTTTGAGTTACTATTTGGTCATGAAGTGTGAGGTCCTTTGGAATTAATTAAAGAAAAATTGACAGACCAAAGTCGGCGATCTCACACTTAGATTACGTAATGGAGGTGAGGGAGAGACTGAATCAAGTAGGTGAGTTAGCTAAACAGCACCTAATAAGGGCACATTATTGAATAAAGCAGGTGGCAGATAAAAGCTCTGAGACTCTG
>NW_025169497.1:0-1748 GCF_004010195.1 Chiloscyllium plagiosum | reverse complement strand
ATGCTGGGACACAGTCCCCTGATATATGCACACACACACACACACAGTTGATGCTGAGACACAGTCCCTTGTTATACACACACGCAGTCAATGCTGGAACACCGACCCCTGTTTTATATATACATACACACAGTCACTGCTGAGACACAGTCCCTTGTTATATACACAGAGACACATTCCCTTTTTATATATGTATACACACACACAGTCAATGCTGAGACACAGTCCCTTGTGATATACACACATACACAGTCAACGCTGAGACGCAGTCCCTTGTTATATACACACACACATAGTCAATGCTGGGACACAGTCCCCTGTTATATATACAGACACACAGTTGATGCTGAGACACAGTCCCTTGTTATATATATATATATATATATATATATATACACAGACAATGCTGGGACACAGTCCCCTGTTTTATATATATATATATATATATACACACACAGAGTCAATGCTGAGACACAGTCCCTTGTTATATACACACACAGTCGATGCTGAGACACAGTCCCTTGTTATATATGCACACACACATACAGTCAATGCTGAGACGCAGTCTCTTGTTATTTACACACACACACACATACACACAGTTGATTCTGAGACACAGTCCCTTGTTATATACACACACAGTCGATGCTGAGACACAGTCCCTTGTTATATATGCACACACACATACAGTCAATGCTGAGGCACAGTCTCTTGTTATATACACACCCAGTCAATGCTGAGACGCAGTCCCTTGTTATTTACATACACAGTCGATGCTGAGACACAGTCCCCTGTTTTATAGATACATATATACACACACACATAGTCAATGCTGGGACACAGTCCCCTGATATATGCACACGCACACACACACACACACAGAGTTGATGCTGAGACACAGTCCCTTGTTATACACACACGCACAGTCAATGCTGGGACAAAGACCCCTGTTTTATATATACATACACACAGTCACTGCTGAGACACAATCCCTTGTTATATACACACATGCAGTCGATGCTGAGACACAGTCTCTTGTTATATATACACACACGCATACACAGTCAATGCTGGGACACAGTCCCCTATTTTATAGATATATATATACACACACACATAGTCAATGCTGGGACACAGTCCCCTGTTATATACACACACACACACAAACAGTTGATGCTGAGACACAGTCCCTTGTTATACACACACACACAGTTGATGCTGGGACACAGACCCCTGTTTTATATATACATACACACAGTCATTGCTGAGACACAGTCCCTTGATATATACACACACAGTCGAAGCTGAGACACAGTCCCTTGTTATATACACATACAGAGTCAATGCTGGGACACAGTCCCCTGTTTTGTATATATACACACACAGTCAATGCTGAGACACAGTCCCCTGTTCTATGCACACACACACACAGTCAATGCTGGGACACAGACCCCTGTTTTATATATACATACACACAGTCGATGCTGAGACACAGTCCCTTGTTATATACACACACAGTCGAAGCTGAGACACAGTCCCTTGTTATATACACATACAGAGTCAATGCTGGGACACAGTCCCCTGTTTTGTATATATACACACACAGTCAATGCTGAGACACAGTCCCCTGTTCTATGCACACACACACACAGTCAATGCTGGGACACAGACCCCTGTTTTATATATACATACACACAGTCAATGCTGAGACACAGTCCCTTGTTTGATATACACACACAGTCGATGCT
>NW_025169496.1:0-1748 GCF_004010195.1 Chiloscyllium plagiosum | reverse complement strand
CTGATGGTGCAGACTGACCTGATGGTGTAGCCCGGACTGATGCTCCAGACTGGCCTAATGGTGCAGACTAGTCTGATGGTGCAGCCTGGCCTGATGGTGCAGACTAGCCTGATGGTGCAGCCTGGCCTGATGGTGCAGACTAGCCTGATGGTGCAGACTGACCTGATGGTGAAGCCCGGTCTGATGGTGCAGCCTGACCTGAGGGTGCAGACTAGCCTGATGGTCCACACTAGCCTGATGGTGCAGCCCGGTCTGATGGTGCAGCCTGGCCTGAGGGTGTAGAATAGTCTGATGATGCAGTCTGGCCTGATGGTGCAGACTACTCTCAAGGTGCAGCCTGGCTTGATGGTGCAGACTAGCCTGATGGTGCAGACTAGTCTGATGGTGCAGCCCAGTCTGATGGTGCAGCCTGGCCTGAGGGTGTAGAATAGTCTGATGATGCAGTCTGGCCTGATGGTGCAGACTACTCTCAAGGTGCAGCCTGGCCTGATGGTGCAGACTAGCCTGATGGTGCAGACTGACCTGATGGTGCAGACTAGTCTGGTGGTGCAGACTTGCCTGATGGTGCAGACTAGTCTGATGGTGCATCCCAGTCTGATGGTGCAAACTAGCCAAATGGTGCAGCCCGGTCTGATGGTGCAGCATGGCCCGATGGTGCAGACTAGCCTGATGGTGCAGACTGACCCGATGGTGCAGACCCGTCTGATGGTGCAGACTGGCCTGAAGGTACAGACTAGACTGATGGTGCAGCCCAGTCTGATGGTGCAGACTAGCCAAATGGTGCAGCCCGGTCTGATGGTGCAGCCAGGCCTGATGGTGCAGCCCAGTCTGATGGTGCAGACTAGCCTGATGGTGCAGACTGACCTGATGGTGTAGCCCAGTCTGATGCTCCAGCCTGGCCTGAGGGTGCAGACTAGTCTGATGGTGCAGTCTGGCCTGATGTTGCAGACTAGCCTGATGGTGCAGCCAAGCCTTATGGTGCAGCCCGATCTGGTGGTGCAGCCTGGCCCATTGGTGCACACTAGTCTTATGGTGCAGACTAGCCTGATGGTGCAGCGTGGCCTGATGGTGCAGACTAGCCTGATGGTGCAGACTGACCTGATGGTGCAGACTAGCCTGATGGTGGAGACTGACCTGATGGTACAGACTATCCTGATGGTGCAGCCTGGCCTGATGGTGCAACCCAGACTGATGGTGCAGACTAGACTGATGGTGCAGCCCAGTCTGATGGTGCAGACTAGCCAAATGGTCCAGCCCAGTCAGATGGTGCAGCCTGGCCTGATGGTGCAGCCCAGTCTGATGGTGCAGACGAGCTTGATGGTGCAGACTGACCTGATGGTGTAGCCCGTTCTGATGCTCCAGCCTGGCCTGAGGGTGCAGACTAGTCTGATGGTGCAGCCTGGCCTGATGGTGCAGACTAGCCTGATGGTGCATACTGACCTGATGATGCAGACTAGCCTCATGGTGCAGACTGACCTGATGGTATAGCCCGGTCTGATGGTGCAGCCTCGCCTGAGGGTGCAGACTAGCCTGATGGTCCAGACTAGCCTGATGGTGCAGCCCGGTCTGATGGTGCAGCCTGGCATGAGGGTGTAGACTAGTCTGATGGTGCAGCCTGGCATGAGGGTGTAGACTAGTCTGATGGTGCAGCCTGGCCTGATGGTGCAGACTAGTCTGATGGTGCAGCCTGGCCTGATGGTGCATACTAGCCTGAGGGTGCGGACTAGTCTGATGGTGCAGAGGAGCCT
>NW_025169495.1:0-1748 GCF_004010195.1 Chiloscyllium plagiosum | reverse complement strand
AGGTCCTCCCTTATTCGTCTGAACTCCAGTGAAAACAATCCTCACCTCGTCAATCCTTCCTGTGACGTCAATCCTACCATTGCGAGAATCAACCAGATAAATCTTGACTGCACTCCGCCGAGAGTAATAACATACTTCCTCAGAAAATGTGGCAAAAACTGCACACAATATTCTACCTGTAGCCTCATCATGTCCCTGTATAACTGCAAAAACACATCCCTACTCCTGTACTCGAAACCTTTCGCAATGAAGACCAGCAAACCATCTGCCTTTTTTATTGGCTGCTGCGCCTGCATGCTTACCTTCAGTGACAAGTGCACAAGGACACTCAGGGCCCGCTGCAAACCCCCGTCTCCCAATTTACAGTCATACTTATAACAGTGTGCGTTCTTGTTTTAGTGTCAAAATGAACATTCTCGCATTTATTCAACTTATACTCAGTCTGCCATTGATTTTCCCACTCACACAATTTATCCAGACCATGCTGAAGAATCTCTCTGTATTTTTGTCACAGGTCACCATCTCAACCAACTTGGTCTCATCTGCAAAATTTGAGATGTTACATTTTGTTCCATCATCCAAATCATTAACACATTATGTGAACAGCTGGCGAACAAGCAACGATCTGAGTGGGATCCCATTAGTTACTGACTGAAAATTTGAAAATGATCCACGAATGTTACTCTTTGTTTCGTCACGGCAAAACAGTTTTCTATCCACATCAAATTACTTTCCGCAATTCCATAAGCTTTAATCTTGCACAATGTCTCTGATGTAGGACTTGCTCAAATCTTCTTGAAGGACCAATTATACCACATCGACTGGCTCCCATTGTCCATCTAAGAGTTACATATTCACAGAATTCCAACAGCTTTGACAAGCAAAATTTCTTCTTTGTAATTCAATGTTCATTCTGTCTGATCATGCGACTGTATTGTAAATGCTCCACGAGAATTCCTTGATAATGGAATCGCGAATTCTAATCACTGCTGATGTTAGTCCGACCAGTCTATAATTCCGTATTTTCCACTTACAACCATTTCCGAATATCGGAATCGCGTTAACTAGCCTCGAATCTGCAGGAACAGCACCAGAGTCTGTCGAATCCAGGAAGATGACCACCAATGGACCCATTATTTTGAGAACGACTTTCTTCAGTACTCTAGGATGTTAATTATCAGGCTCTGGGGATTTATCCTCCTTCAAACCCCTCAACTCTCTCAGCACAATTTATCAACTAAAATTATTCTCCCTGGTTTCATCCGTCTCACTAAATCTTGCATTCGCCAGCACTATCAAGAAAGTGACAATTTCATTAAAATGGGCATGCTGGTGGGCAGTCTGAAAGCTGGTCATAAACTGCAGAAAGTTATAAAAAACTTGACAGATGTTATGATAAATAGTAAATGGAATTCCATTGTGAAAAGTGAGTGTTTATCATTTGGGATGTGTGAAGAAAGCAAGATAATGTTCTATGACTGTCAGAACCATTGAAAATACGCAAACATCAGGTGTAACTTGTGCATATGTAGGGATGAATGAACGTAGCAGGAAGATGGTTAATTTAGTTAAGAAGGAATATGGAATATTTGATTTTGTTGGACGAGCAATGGATTACACAAAATGGGAGACTGCACTGAAAAAGTAAAATGACAGGTCAGGTTGCGGTCGGGCTACACTAATAGCCATAAAGTTATGTCTATCTGTCCGTCTGTCTGTAGATCGATCTATCTATCTATCTATCTATC
>NW_025169494.1:0-1748 GCF_004010195.1 Chiloscyllium plagiosum | reverse complement strand
TGTGAAAATGGCTGAATAAATTACATAGCCAGTGCCCATATGGGGATTGTTGATCCAAACAAAGATAGAGCTCGGGAGAGACTTTCCTTAGTGTCAGAACGTAATTCTGTGGAGTGTAATGTGTTGGAAAATACCATCTTAAGTGCACATAAGCTAGTACCAGAAACTTACAGACATTTCAGAAGGTAAGGAGGGAACCAACATTGATATTGAAAGAATAAAATTAAGTTATGGCGATAGATGCACAATGGATCTGGAATTAGATTAAACATATGACGCTTTTAAAGAAATTATTTTTTTAGAGGAGGTCAAAATTTACTTCCTGAAGTACAACCTTAAAACTGCAAGATTAGCAGAAGAAATGGCAGATGATTACAATTTTGTTCATAAATCAAAGTTGAGCTTGCTGATCAATTTCAATCTGTGAGAGTGGAATTTGAGGAAAACAGATATCCTAAGGAGATAAGCAAACCAAAGATAAAATTGAAAGCACGTCAATATAGCTTAGCACCGGGTAAAGTAGAAACTCAGAATGGGGAAAGATAAGTAAAAATGTTCATGTGATTTCAGTGTGATAAAGTAGCCCACATGAAGTCCCGCTATTGGTGGTTTAAAAAAAAACATTCGGAGGACGAATGTGGAAATATAGGATAAGCTAGTGAGTTTTGTTCAAGAGGTTAAGCAATTCACAGTGGAGCTTAAAAGACTGAAAAAGATGGTACAACTAATTTGTTTAAGAAGTAAATGCCCGATTGATTTAAAGAAATGTTGTTTTCATTTACGGGGGAGTTGCTAAAACAGAAATCTAAAACTGCGAATAATACTAAATTCTCGTCTCAATAAAGCCTTATAACTGCAACGAGGCTTTATTGCTCATCTACTTAAATCCTCTCACGGTTAACGACAATGCACAAATTTCCACGTTCACAGCTTGCTGCACATGCATGCTTAGTTTCAACGATTTTTGGACAAGTGTACCCAGCCCTTCTTGTGCCTTCTCTTCCCCAATCTGCCTGTATTCAGATAATGATCTGCTCTCCTTTTCGTTTGGATGCCAAATGTATAAACTTGCATTTATACATTTAATCACAAATATACCATATATTTGCACAGTCAATCATATTGTCGAATTCACACTAAAATATTTGTACAACCTGCTCACAGCACACCCACAATCATACTACTCAACTTCGTGTCGTCTGTGAACATGGAGAAATTCCATTTAACTTTCTTCCCTTATTCATGAGCACAGATTGTAAATATCTCGGATCCAAGTATCACTCCATACCATACTCCACTAGTCACTGTCTGCCACTTGGAAAATGAAATCCATTTATTCATACATTGAGTTTGCCATCTTCCAAGTCTTTCGGTACCCATGTCAGTATGTTACACAAAAGGTCAGTTGCTTTCATATTACGTGCTCATCATGTATAAGGTAAATCATCAAAAGTCTGATAACAGACAATTAAAACACCTCGTTCTTGTTAAAATAATATAAAAATCTGGGAATACATTACGTCTGCAGTGAATTTATCCAAACATGACATCTCCAAATGAGATTATTTAGGGTTAGTCACAAACAGCAATATGTTATTGATTGAGAGTGGGAATGCACTTTACCACAGCGAGTTTTTGAAAGATTTGTAGCGCAGGTTGAGGTTTTGGATGTAGATTTGCTCGCTGAACTGAAAGGTTCATTTACAGACGTTTTATTACCTTACTAGGTAACATCTTCAGTGGACCTC
>NW_025169493.1:0-1747 GCF_004010195.1 Chiloscyllium plagiosum | reverse complement strand
ATGTAATGTAATGTAATCTAATCTAATCTAATCATCAGAGGGTTAGTTAGGTTGTACAATGAGAGCCTTTTTCCTCGGATGGTGATGGCTAGCACGAGGGAACATAGCTTTAAATTGAGGGGTGGTAGATATAGACAGATGTCAGAGGTGGTTTCTTTATTTGGAGAATCGTAGGGGCGTGAAACACACTGCCTGCAACAGGAGTAGACTAGCCAACTTTAAGGGCATTTAAATGGTCATTGGATAGGCATATGGACAACAATAGAATAATATAGGTTAGATGGGCTTCAGATTGGTTCCACAGGTCGTCGCAACATCAAGGGCTGAAGGGCCTGTATTGTGCTGTAATGTTCTATGTTCTATGGTGTGAGTGGAGTGTTGACAGGCTTAATAGATGTCTTTGCAGGTGATCAGAAGTGCCAAACAGTGCTAGTAAAATGTCAATAGCTGAATTGCAAGTGAAGGGATAATCTGATTAATGAAGCCAGAGAGGTAATTACAAAAAATAAAAAATAAGATGGTGTTACAGACAAACCAAAACACTGGAACGAAAGTCGTATGTTGAGGGTCTAATTGAAATAATAAGTAATCCAAAACTGTACTAACTAATTAAGGTAGAGAGATCATAACAATTATCAAGGTGATGGTGTCAAAACAGAACAGTAATGAAGATGTTACAAATACAGAACATTATGGTGGGGTTACATATAGTGTGACATGAACCCAAGATCATGGTTGAGGACATCTTCATGGGTACAGAACTTGGCTATTAGTTTCCACTGACAATTCTGTGTTGTTATGTATTTAGAAAGTCACCTTGGAGGATGCTAACCTGAAATTTGGAAGCTGAATATCATTATCTGCTGAAGTGTTCCCCAAGCGAGTTCCTGTCTGGCGATTGTAGTGCGTTGTCCATTCATCCGTTGTAGAATCTGCATGGTCTCACCAATATATCATGTCTTGGGCATCCTTGACTGCAGCATATGAGATAGACAACATTGACCGAGTCACATGAGTACCTGCCGTGTACAGGTGGGTGGTGTTCCCACATCTGATGGTAGTATCCATGTCGATGATTTGACATGTCTTACAGAGGTTGCCGTGGCAGGGTTTTATGTGTTGTGGTTGCTGTTCTCCTGAAGACTGGCTAATTTGAACAATGGTCTGTTTGAGGTTCGGTGGTTGTTTGAAGGCAACAAGTGGAGGCATAGAGATGGCCTTCGCGAGGTGTTCATCATCATTGATGACATATTGAAGACTGCAAAAAATATGGCGTTTCTCCACTTTGAGGAAATACTTGTTGATGAAGGGTAATCTATCTATCATGTCCCATGCCTGTCTTCTGAGGAGGTCATTATGGTTTTTCGCTGTGGCATATGAAAACTGGTGATCAATGAGCTGCGCATCGTATCCCATTCTTATGAGGGCATCTTTCAATGTCTGTAGGTGTCTATCACATTCCTCCTTTTCTGAGCAGATCCTGTGTATGCACAAGGCTAGTCCATAGGGGATGGCTTCTTTAACAGGTTTAGAGTGGAAACTAGAGAAATGCAGCATTGTGAGGTTATCCGTGGGCTTGCGCTAGACTAAAGATTCTTTACAGACACTAAGAATCCAAATCAGAGTTTAGGAGAAAATTCTTTACCCTGAAAATGATTAAAATGTAAAACTTGAAATAAATAAAGTGAGTATCATTGATGGTAAAATTATATAGGAGGAGAAAGTGAGGTCTGCAGAGGCTGGAGAT
>NW_025169492.1:0-1747 GCF_004010195.1 Chiloscyllium plagiosum | reverse complement strand
TTGTTTGGAATACGATTTATTGGCCCAGGGCACTGCATGGGGATATGTCAGCAGGAATATATAAACGTGAGATTGTGACTCACTGAAAGCATTTTCTGAAGGTTTTGGTTGGAGTTATAAATAACGACTCCCAAAAAAAAAGCCGTGGGTCAAATGAAACAACTCAGACCGTGACTTTAAAACTAATATGAAGGCACTTAGCTGTGATTTGGTATCGAACATCTGCTCGTTCTTTGAATGACGTTATGTTCGATCTGATTGTGACTTAACTTAATTGTCTGGCCACTCGTATGCAAATCTCCTGAATGCATGAATTCATTGAATAACAAGATCAGTCCTACTCAGGCTTGAGTGAATTCAATAACAAAGCTTTACTACTGTCACGAGAGGTATATTCTGAAGTTATAGAGGCAGAGAGTCATAGAGATGTACAGCATGGAAACAGATTCTTCCGTCCAACCCATTCATGCCGACCAGATATCCCAACCCAATCTAGTCCCACCTTCCAGCATCCGGCACATATCCCTACAAACCCTTCCTATTCACGTTCCCATTCAAATGCCTTTAAATGTTGCAATTGTACCAGCCTCCACCACTTCCTCTGGCAGCTCATTTCATACACGTTCCGCCCTTTGTGTGTAAAATGTGCCCCTTAGGTCTCTTTTACATCTTTCCACTCTCACCCTAAACCTATGTCGTCTAGTTCTGGACTCCCCAATCCCAGGGAAAATACTTTGTCTATTTATCCGAGCCATGCCCCTCATAATTTTGTAAACCTCGAGCAGGTCACCCATCCGTCTCCGACGCTCCAAGGAAAACAGCCCCGGCCTGTTTAGCCTCTCCCCATAGCTCAAATCCTCCAATCCTGGCAACATCGTTATTAATCTGTTGTGAACTATTTCAAGTTTCACAACTTCTTTTCAATAGGAAGGAGACCAGAAATGTACGCAATATTCCAACAGTGGCCTTACCAATGACCTGCAACAAGACCTCCGAAGTTGATCAAATAGCTGCGATACCATAATATGAAATTGATAGAAAGAAAATTCTATCATTTAGTCCATCGTGCCCTCTCCACAATTCGATAAGAACACAGTTAATAATTGATTTCTGGACATTTGGCGAATTCCAAAGATTCACTGTCTTACAAGACAATCCATTTTTTTTGCATGTTTATGTGATCTGCCTTTTATGTTCC
Source organism: Chiloscyllium plagiosum (assembly GCF_004010195.1). NCBI lineage: Eukaryota > Metazoa > Chordata > Chondrichthyes > Orectolobiformes > Hemiscylliidae > Chiloscyllium > Chiloscyllium plagiosum. The sequence continues at coordinate 549 of NW_025169492.1, read as the reverse complement.
TTATTTTGAGGCGGTGTTGCTCGATCTTGACCTTGTGACATTTTCCAGTGCACTTCCAAATTCGATGGTGCCGCATGTCAATGAGATGACAAATTCTAGGTTGTGCAAATGATTGTTAATTTTGTCCATATCAACATTCAGAATCACCTCAACGTACGTTCCAGTCACGGAAAAAGCAAACAATAAACGCAGAGCTGAATGATTGCAAATGTCAAAATATGTCAAAAGATGTGACATTTTCCTAAGTTTAGAACCAGGAACTGTTGGCACACCCACGATCGAACGGGTGCAGCATCCCAACTATGACGAGATCAGTTTCAACATTGTTTAATATTTTTTTTAAAAATCATCTTTGGGATGTTTGAGTTGCTCGCTGGCCATCATCCTTTTTTTTGTTTCCTGTCTCTAGTTTCCTTGCGAAGGTGGTGGTCAGTTATATTCTTGAACCGCTGCTTTCTACCTGCTGTGTGTTAACCCATAATGTCATGAGGGAAGGAATTCCAAGATGTTGACCCGGCAATATTGAAGGAACGTCGATATATGATCGTG
>NW_025169491.1:0-1747 GCF_004010195.1 Chiloscyllium plagiosum | reverse complement strand
GAATAAATGTCAAAACACCTGCCCCCTCTTAAATAGTTATCACTGACCTAATGGATATTTGGAATAGACATGCCTGAATATAATGATCCTATTATTGTTTTTACACATCTCAGTAACTTGGTTATATACCTGCTCCCCTAATTTCCTTTGTCCGGGGGTCTATAATATATCCCTAGCAGTCTTTCTGTCATGGTTTTGATCCTGAGCTCTCACCACCACGCCTCATTAGAAGATCCTTTCAAGATATCGTCCCTTCTTACGCCAGTAACTGACTCCATCATTAATAAGGCAACACCATCTCCTTTTTTACCCTCTCTACTGTCCTGACTATAGTTCTGGTACCACAGAATATTGAGTTGTCAGCCCCGACATCCCTCAAACACATCTCTGTAATGGGAAAAATGTCACACTTCCACATGTCACCTGGTTTCCATATCATATCTGTCTGTCTGATAATATGACCAGCAATCTGGAATATATCACCTGGAATACTCTGTACCTCGGAGTTCTTCAGTCGTTCCTGTTCGTAATCAACCTGTCCAATTCATAAACCAAAATTGTAACTCTGGGACTGAATGAATATTTTTTGAATTTGAATTTCGTTTTTAGCAAATGTGTTCACCAAATGCAACTTTCCAGAATTAAACAGTCAGCTCCAGTTACAACGAGTTTCTGTTGATGAGTTCCTTGCTCAGTGTGCAGAGGGGGCAGCCCTCAGTAATGGAGAAAGTGAGGACTGCAGATCCTGGTGATTAGAGTTGAAAATTGTGGCGCTGGAAAAGCACAGCCAGTCAGGCTGCATCTGAGAAGTAGCAGAGTCAAAGCTTTGGGCATCTGCCCTTCCCATGTTTTCCATTCCATAATACGCAGGATATTGGGAGCCATACTTGCTCAGGAAGGCAGCACTGCACAGAACCCTGAAATGGAAAGCAGTCAATCCGTTGGTTGGACAGGGAGTAAACAAGTTGAGGTGAAATATAGACTAATTGAAGTACTAACATAAGGATAGATAAATCCCACGGCCAGACGGGAAACACGTAGGTCACTACAGGAAGAGAGGCAAGAGATTTCTGTGCCTTTGGCGATGGTCTTTGCGTCTTCATTCACCATTGGAGTAGCGTCAGTTGATTGGAGGGTGGCAACTGTTACTCCCTTGGTCAGGCAAGGAAACAGGGATTGTCCTGAGAATGACAGACCAGTCAGTCTTACATCAGTATTGGGCAAAGTATTGGAGAGGATTCTGAAAAATCATAGTTCGATTAGAAATAGTCAGCATGGCTTTGTGAGGGGCAGGTCACACCTCACAACTCTTATTGGACTCTTTGAGGAAGGGATTAAGCACACTGAAGAAGGTAGAGCAGTGAATGCGGAGTGCATGGATTTTAAAAAGGTGTTTGATTAGATTACATTACAGTGTGGAAACAGGCCCTTCGGCCCAACAAGTCCACATCGACCCGCAACCCACCCATACATTTACCCCTGACCTAACACTACGGGCAATTTAGCATGGCCAATTCACCTGACCTGCACATCTTTGGAATGTGGGAAGAAACCGGAGCAAACCCACGCAGACCGGGGAGAACGTGCAAACTCTACACAGTCATTAGCCTGTGGCTGGAATTGAAGCCGGTTCGATGGCGCTGTGAGGCAGCAGTGCTAACCACTGTGCCACCGTGCCGCCCACAGTTTGATAAGCTTCCCCGTGGTAGTTTCGTTCAGAAAGTAAGGAGGCATGACATACAGGGAG
>NW_025169490.1:0-1747 GCF_004010195.1 Chiloscyllium plagiosum | reverse complement strand
TGACTAGCACACGGCCACAGGATTAATGAACACACTGTCTTAACCATTTACATGGTTACTTCCACACAATATTAACTATCTTCAAGAAACAGTATTGACGATTCACAGGCCACAGGATTAGTGACACACATTATTGACCATCCTCAGGTCCCAGGATTATTCACGCACGATATTGACCATTTTCAGGACACAGGATTATTCGTATACAGTATTGACTTAACTCAAACCACAGGATTTTTCACACACAGTATTGACGATCCTCAAGGCACAGGATTAATTTCACAAGGTATTGACCATCATCAGGCCACAGGATTACTCACACACTGTACTGACCATCCTCATGCAACATAAATATTCACATAAAGTATTGACCATCATCAGGCCACAGGATTATTCACACACAGTATTGAGTATTCATAGTTCCCAGGATTATTTACACATTATTGACCATCCTCAGTACACAGGGATCCTCAAAAAAAAATTAAACATTCTCAGGTCACAGGAATACTCAAACACAGTATTGACCACCATTAGGCCACAGGATTAATGAGCACACTGTCTTGACCATTTACAGGTCTCAGTTTCATTCATACACAGTTTTGACCATTCTCAGGCCACAGGATTGTTCACACACAGTAATGACCATCCAAGGGTTATTCACACACAGTATTCAGCATTCATCATGCACAGGATTATTCACACACAGTTTTGACTTTCCTCAGACCAAAGGATTATTCCCATACAGAACTGAACGTCCTCAGTCCACGGGATAATTCCCACAGATTGTTGGCCATCCTCAGTCCACAGGATTGTTTACAAATAATATTGACCAGCCTCGTGCCGCAGGATTATTCGCACACAGTATTCACCATTCACAGTCCACAGCATTATTCACACACAGCATAGACTGTTAACAGACCACAGGATTATTCACACAGAGCATTGAATAACCCTAGTCAACAGGATTAATCGCGTATAGATTTGACCATTCTCAGGCCACAGGATTGCTCACACACAGTATTGACCATCCTCAGGCCAAGGGTTATTCACACACAGTATTGACCATTCACGGGCCAGAGGATTATTCACACACAGCATTGACCGTCACAGGCCACAGGTTTATGCACACACAATATTGAACATCGTCAGGGCACAGGATTATTCAGTATTGACCATCATCAGACCACAAGATTATTCACACACTGTATTAACCAGCCTCCGGCCACAAGATTATTCACAACAGTATTGACCATGCACAAGCCACAGATTATTCCCACACAGTATTGACCATTCACAGGGCACAAGATTATTCACACACAACATTGACTAGCACATGGCCACAGGATTAATGAACACTCAGTCTTCAACAATTGCAAGTCACAGGATTATTCCCACATAGTATTGACAATTCTCAGACCACATCATTATTCACACATAGTATTGACCAGCCTCCGGCCACAGGATTAATGAACACACTGTCTTGACCATTTACACGTCACAGGATTATTCCCACACAGTATTGATCATCCTCAAGCCACGGGATTGTTCACACACACAGTATTGACCATCCTCAGGGCATGGATTTTTCACACACAATATTGACAATCCTCAGGCCACAGGATTATTCACACTGTGTATTGAACATCCTCAGGCCACTGGATTATTTACACATAGTATTGACAGTATACAGACCGTAGGATTACTCACACACAGCATTCACAATTCACAGGCCACAGGATTACTCACA
>NW_025169489.1:0-1747 GCF_004010195.1 Chiloscyllium plagiosum | reverse complement strand
TCCCTGTGTCCCACTCTCGTGCAATTGAATAACTGCCTCCTGTGCCTGTGTCCCAGTCTCGAGCAGTTGAGTAACGCCCTCCTGTTCCTGTGTCCCTGTCTCGAACAGTTGAATGACTGCCTCCTGTTCCTGTGTCCCAGTCTCGAGCAGTTGAGTAACGCCCTTCTCTTCATGTTTCCCAGTCTCGAGCAGTTGAGTGATACCTCCTGTTCCTGTGTCCCAGTCTCGAGCAATTGAGTGATGCCTCCTGTTCCTGTGTCCCAGTCTCGAGCAGTCGAATGACTGCCTCCTGTTTAATTGTCCCACTCTTGAGCAGTTGAGTAACGGCCTCCTGTTCCTGTGTCCCAGTCTCGAGCAATTGAGTGATGCCTCCTGTTCCTGTGTCCCAGTCTTGAGCAGTTGAGTAATGCCCTCCTGTTTCTGTGACCCAGTCCCGAGCAATTGAATGACTGCCTCCTGTTCCTGTGTCCCATTCTCGAGCAGTCGAATGCCTGCCTCCTGTTCCTGTGTCCCAGTCTCGAGCAATTGAGTGATGCCTCCTGTTCCTGTGACCCAGTCTCGAATAGTTGAGTGCCTGCCTCCTGTCCCTGTGTCCCAGTTTCGAGCAGTTGAGTGAGTGCCTTCTGTTCCGGTGTCCCAGTCTCGAACAGTTGAATGACTGCCTCCTGTTCCTGTGTCCCAGTCTTGAGCAGTTGAGTAACACCCTCCTGTTTCTCTGTCCCTGTCTCGAACAGATGAATGACTGACTCCTGTTTCTGCGTCCCTGTCTCGTGCAGTTGAGTGCCTGCCTTCTGTTCCTGTGTCCCAGTCTCGAGCAGTTGAGTAACATTTCCTGATTCTGTGTCCCAGTCTCGAGCAGTTGTGTAACTGCCTCCTGTTCCTGTGTCCCAGTCTTGAGCAATTGAGTAACCCCCTCCTGTTCCTGTGTCCCAGTCTCCTGCAGTTGAATGACTGCCTCCTGTTCAATTGTCCCACTCTTGAGCAGTTGAGTAACGGCCTCCTGTTTCTGTGTCCCAGTCTCGAACAGTTGAATGACTGCCTCCTGTTCCTGTGTCCCAGTCTTGAGCAATTGAGTAACAACCTCCTGTTCCTGTGTCCCAGTCTCGTGCAGTTGAATGACTGCCTCCTGTTCCTGTGTCCCAGTCTCGAGCAGTTGAATGACTGCCTTCTGTTCCTGTGTCCCAATCTCGAACAGTTGACTGACTGCCTCCTGTTCCTGTGCCCCAGTCTTGAGCACTTGAGTAACACCCTCCTGTTTCTGTGTGCCAGTCTCGATCAGTTGAATGAATGCCTCCTGTTTCTGTGGCCCAGTCTCGAGCAGTCGAGTGACTGCCTCCTGTTCCTGTGTCTCAGTCTCGGGCAGTTGAATGACTGTCTCCTGTTCCTGTGTCCCTGTCTCGTGCAGTTGACTGACTGCCTCCTGTTCGTGTGTCGCAGTCTCGTGCAGTCGAGTGACTGGCGCCTGTTCCTGTGGAGTGACTGCCGCCTGTTTCTGTGACCCAGTCTCGAGCGATTGAGTGACTGCCTCCTGTTCCTGTGTCCCAATTTCGAGCAGTTTAGTGACTGCCTCCTTTTACTTTGACCCAGTCTCGAGCAGTTGAATGACTGCCATCTGTTCCTGTGTCCCAGTCTCGAACAGTTGAATGACTGCCTCCTCTTCCTGTGTCTCAGTCTTGAGCAGTTGAGTAACAGCCTCCTGTCCCTGTGTCCCACTCTCGTGCAGTTGACTGACTGCCTCCTGTTCCTG
>NW_025169488.1:0-1747 GCF_004010195.1 Chiloscyllium plagiosum | reverse complement strand
GATTTCACCTCCGTGGGTTTCTTTGATGTTCGGATGTGCACCGGATTAAATACAGTTTCCACCTTCTCAAACTATTCACACGAACACTATTTCTTCATGGTCAAGAGCATTTTAAGCTATGATCAAACGGCGTGATAGAAGAAAGGTGAAAAAGAAGATATTGTTTTGACCATGACACTGGGAGCTTTGAACTTCTCTATCACAGCAAAACGTTGACTAAAAAAAAAATATTGTTTCTCAGGAAGATTTAGATATGTCGTTCTTACGGCTGAACTGATCAAAGGATATGGAGAGAGAAGAGGAATATTGAATTTAGTTTGATTATTGTCCATGATCCGGTGGAATTGTAGAACGTGCTAAGTGGCTTATTAATGTTTCTGCGATAAGTAGGAAAGATTAAAAGAACTACTGCGATAAATAGACATCCAGGGACAACGGCAGGATGTCAGAATTACTAGGAAGGGACCACCTGGCTAAAGGCAGAGACTGTCTACTGCTAGAAAATTCGCTATCTGCACTCTACCTACCCAGATTAGTGATGCAAAGGAAGACCCAACAGCCACTCACATTCTGTGTTTACAGGAAAATAGGTGAGGCAATGGAGTAACTATTTGAGACATGACACAAGGCAGAAAATTACTCACCTCCCACCAGCTGGTTCCACATAGACACGTATTGGAAGATGTCGCAACTTGGTTGGTATGGATCAAGGTTGACCAAGCTGTGAGTTTGTCGATACCTCAGTGAACTCGATAAACTCAGAAGCTCTGGATGACAGTTGTGGGAGTAATATCAAGTCCGGCTCCTCCTGCTTGTGGTTGTTTCAATGGTTCCATGTTGCTGTCTGCTTGATAGAACTGTGCCCCCGAGCAATCTGTGTCTGTATGTAATCGTTGTAATTGTCTGATGATATCACTTCTCCATATCCTTCCTGCATCTGTCATCCCCAGAACATGGCTGAGTGCTTCTTAGATTCTGATGGTGGTGACGGCTGCTTGTTAGGTTGTTTCTTTGTGCAGCAGTTTTCTCTGGAGTGAAAATGACGGAGTAGCTGCTGTGTTTAAACCCGCAGGACTTTGAATGCAGAGGGATCCAGTGATTTTTAATACGTGATTGTCGAGTGAATGAAATTATGAGGTACATGGGAATTTCTAATGGTCACTGCCTCGTCAATGTTGATTAGGCTGTTTTTATAACATTTATTTCTATCGAATTGTTTCATCCTATTGCACTGACGGTTTCATTCTGAATAAAGCCTTAATCTCATATATAGGCAAAGTTGGAGAAGAAGACCTCGCTTCTGAGATGTCTGTCGAGCCTTCGAGAATGAGCCACGTGAACCACTGCCATGCAAGTGCTGAAGGTGATCACATGATGTTGAATTTCTGACAATTGTTAGGCTGAAATTGTAAACGAACTTTTATGTATGCATGTTTGCAAACACTAGTGGGCATTTAAGTCACATTCTGGGTACAGTTGAAACCCAACTTGTACTTTCAGGCATATGAAAATTTATTCTTGTGGAACATAAAACCAATGCGAAACAGTATTGTTAAACATGCCAGTTAATTGATCATGAAGACAGGAGGAAGTCAGAGAGGTTTAAGGAGACTTTTACATTTACAATTTTAATGTTTTTATAACATTTATTTCTGAGCCTTTTAATCCATTTTGAGTTAACATGGTGAGGAATGTCGCACAGTGGTCTTCACAACTACATGCAGTACCACGAAACTGTATTTAATTC
>NW_025169487.1:760-1747 GCF_004010195.1 Chiloscyllium plagiosum | reverse complement strand
ATCATGATGAACAACATTTGGATCTTTCCGTTTCGACAAATTGAAAACGTGATGAAGTGAGTGAATAATACATTAGGAAACAAACATCAGGAGTTCGAGACACCCTCACAGAGAAGGAAATCATTCTCTGTTTGAATTTCGGATGTTGGAATTACAAGGAACATTCTGCAAACAGTACATATTAGTCACAGCTGGGAGGAGGAGTGGAGGTAAGCTCCTGTATTGTGGCCATGCCCTATGAATGGTACGTCTGAATACAATCGCAGAAATCTCTATATCTGAGAGAGTATCTGAAACCAGTCCCACAGAGAGAGTATCTGTACTTTATCAGTTGAAATTATAGAGATGTCAGGTTAATTTGCAGAATTGGCTGTTGCATTTAGTGTTGGGCTTCATGGCATTATTCTGACCCGCTGGTCTGAAGGAAGAATTTTGAAGCAAATTCCAAATTGATTAAAGGATGGAGAGGCAAAGTGTTCTTTCACGGTAAGGACATTTTAGTGATCACAAACAGACTGCTATTAAACTTTAATTCAAAGTCAGAATGTAAAGATCTTTTGTACGAATTTCCCTCAGCTGTAAAGAGCTGCATAAGGCCAACTGGAGAAAGAATAATTAGGAAACAGCATGCAATTTGTCCCTACTTTTCCTGAGTTACATTAAGGATAGAGCTTTTGATAATTGGTTACATTATTAAATTGTCAAGATTTGATTCTCATTTTCTGGCGATAGTGATCTTTTGAATATTATTTTGACATACAGATGAATCTTTATTTCTGTATAATATGGTTTCCTCATGTGAAATGTCTATGGGTTTGAATTGTTACTTTAGAGATATTAATGAAAGACTGGAATTCTGACAGAGTGGAATGCTAATTGTCTTTGAACCAATGCTATCTCAGTTTATGCTCTGAAACTGAGAATGCATTGGATCTCAATTAGCTAATGTACCAAGGAAATCCTTCAATAAGTTGTCAGTTGGAGGTA
>NW_025169487.1:0-646 GCF_004010195.1 Chiloscyllium plagiosum | reverse complement strand
TCATATTGAGCCATACTAGATATTGAAGACAGTCAAACGTGTGGATTCCCAGTGTATACTTGTACAGCCTAAAACATTATTTTTTGTCATTAGGTTTTGTACATTTATTGAAGAATTTTATCTTGGAAATAAACAAGTCGTTTGTTGTTGACTAATGAAACCCACCTGACTTACTCTTAACAGTGAACTTGGCCCAGTCTGAGGCCTGTATCATTGACCGTGTCAAATTTGAAATGTGTTGTGATTGGTTGAGGAGCGGGAACACAAAGGATCACAGTCAGCCCTGAACACCAACCTGAAGAGGGCCAAGGGGACATTCTCAGAGGTGATTCAAGTGAGAGTTCTCTTCAACAGTAGTTTGTGGAGGCTGGAGAATTAAAACAGACAGATTTTCGATAGAGAGTGAGTCAGGGATAACACGGTCTGAAAGGAAAAGTTTTACTGGAACCAGAATAAGAACAACCACAACTTCATTTTAAGGGGAAGTAGTGACCCACTTGTGCTGTTCTGATGTTCCCCTGATAGTGGCACAATAGGACGCTCCATTCGGAGCTCCTCTGTTCCAACTCTTTATCTTTTTGTTTGAAATTTTTCTATTCTGTGTAGTTTAGTGTACAAAACTTTTAACATCTTAACCTCACTGGGC
>NW_025169486.1:0-1747 GCF_004010195.1 Chiloscyllium plagiosum | reverse complement strand
AGAAACATTCCCACACCATCGTAACACATAGAGGAATACAACAGAGTGCAGAAATGGAACACACCTACTTACGCATGCCTCTGCATGCACACGCACAAATACACAGAAAAACAGAGATATAATGACATATAGGAACACACTCATTAGCAGACAGAATGCACACACATTGCAAACAGACAAAAACAGTCATGCAATGATACAGGAACACATCTCTGCACAGACACCAAATCAGACGCACACCCTCAGGTGCATGTAGAAATGTACTCAGAGTGAGTGGCTTTACACACAAATGTGTAGGATCTGACAGAAACGTCTATTACATACACACACAAGTGCATTCAAATACATTTACTGAACCACAACTACAATCAGATATAGACAGAGAGCGACACTCAAAAACAAAGAAACGCTTCCGCAGAGAGGGACAAAATGATCCTGCTGGGGGCACACAAAGATCTTGACACACTGTCAGGCAGCGAAACACAGTCTCAACAACCCACTCACTTGTTTAAACACACAGTCAGTCAGAGACACACTCCACACTCCCACAATAATAAACTATTACTCAGAGGCGCACACATCTGAAATCACAGAACAATCGCAATATGCTCACAGTAACACCCACACATCCATACACCCCCACAACTACAAAATCATCGGAAGGTAACTCCACAAACAGCATACACACAGGCACAAAAACAACAGTTGTCTGTGTGCAAAACAGACACAGGCAGACAATCACACAGGCACAGAAATGTACACACACATAAAGGCACTCAATTTCACGGAAGCACTCTCATACAGACTGAATAGCGTTCCCAAATACATCGCTGAAAGGAGAGCTGAATAGCCTGCTCTTGCTAATTGACTATATATCCCCATCGGTGTCAGTCTGTCAGTCAATCAGAGACAGCAGCCTGTTCCTGAGCGTGGTCAATGGTGACCCATTCTGCTTCCCCCATCCCCATCAATCCCTGGGTGTCATACTGAGATCCATGTGATTATACTGATGGAATCCTGGGCGGACATATGCAATTCCTTCTCTGAGAGTACTGAGGCTGTCAACGGACCTCTTTCAGCTGTTTTGCTGTATGACTAAGTGAAGAATTTACGTGACCAATTGGTGCAATGCATTCCTGAACTTCTCTCTGAACTTGGGCAGTGTCACTGCATAAAATAATGTGTTTGTGCTGCAGCCGAAATCCTTCAGCATTTCTGCAACAAACGTAAATCGGATTGTAAGCCTGTTCCTCCAACGATCTTCTCATTTAATGTGAAAGTATAAGATGTTTGCACCGTACACTAACCACAAAATTATGAAGCTGATGGATATTGTGAAGAGGGAAATAACTGACCTCCTCTGGCTCTCCATCTCTGCCTCTTTGTGACTCTCTCCCGTCCTCTGACCCCTCAGGCTCTTGCGGACTCGACTGGCCACTAAAATGTACCTGACCGTCAGAGTGTTCATCAACAGAATTAACATGAATGGGATGAAGGGGTTAAAATATATCCAAACCACCTAAATCCCAGCCACCTGGGATCAGTAAAATAACTTGACTTTATATTGCAGTATCTTGAAACATTGTCAACTATCCACCAAGGTTTATACCGAAAATAAAAGAGAATGTCCTTTGATAAGAGCAGAATGCCGGTTGCAGCCAGAGTCACGGCCAAGGCTTTCTCTGTCCAACATTTCCTCTTCATTTTCAGGCATCAAATGGCGACAAAACGATCAAAGGAGAAAAGG
>NW_025169485.1:0-1747 GCF_004010195.1 Chiloscyllium plagiosum | reverse complement strand
AAAGCTCGACAACAGCCGGAAGATGGCTTCACTGGTGTACTCGAATTATCTTAAAATGAAGGACAGCATACCATTGAATGCACCCATTACTTACACATGGTTTGATTCGGAGCAGTCAGCACATTTGTGAGTGGGAGATCATGCGTCCCAAATTTGTTGGAGTTCTTTGATGAAGTGACCAGGAAGGTTGATGAGCACAGAGCGGTAAACGTAGTCTATGGATTTCAGTAAGGCCTTTGATAAGTTTCCACATGGCAGGCTGCTCAGGAAGGTTACATCACGTGGAATGCTGGGGGTACTGACCAATTGGATACACAGTTGGCTTGATGGTAGGAAGCAGAATGTTTAGTGGAAGGATGCTTGTCAGACTAGAGGCTGGGTCCATGGCTCTTTGTTATCTATGATTTGGTTGAAAATGTACAAGCTATGATTTGTAAGTTTGCAGATGAAACTAAAGTAAATGGGAGCATGATCAGTGAGGAAGTTTATCAGAAATTGCAGCAGGACCGTAATCAGGTGGGGAAGTGGGCCGAGAAATGGCAAATGGAATTAATATAGATATGTGAGGTCTTGCATTTTGGAAACACAAATCAAGGTGGGAGTTTCATAGTGAATGGAAGTGTCTTAAGGGGTGCAGTGTTCAGGTGCACGGTTCACTAAGAGTGGAGTCACAGGTAGACAGGGCAGTGAAAAAGGCATTTGACACATTGGCCTTCATCAGGCAGGACATTGTGTATAGACGTTGGGAATTTATGTTGCAGTTACGCAGGACTTTGGTAAGGCCGCACTTGGAGTATTGTGTTCACCGTTATCACGTTGTTATAGGGAAGATGTTATGAAATTAGAAAGAGTGCAGAAGAAATTTACAAGGACGTTGCCAGGACCCAATGGTCTGAGTTATATGGAGAGGTTGCACAAGCTAGGACCTTTTCTTTAGAGTGTATGAAACTGAGGGGGTCCTTATAGAGCTGTATAAAATCATGAGGGGTATGGATAGGGTTAATGCTCTGAGTCTTTTTACAAGGTTTAGAGAATCGAGGACAAGAGGGGATCAGTTTAAGGTTAGAGGGAAAGGAATAAAAGGGAACCAGAGAGTCCACTTCTTCAGACAGAGGCTGGTACGTGGATGAGCTGCCAACGGATGTGGTTGAGGGGGGTACATTAACAACACTTCAAAAGCATTTGGATAAATATGTAGATTGGAAAGGACTAGAAGGATATGGGCCAACTACAGGGAAATGGGGTGAGCGTAGATGTACATTTACAATGTAGAGTCGAACCCCTCTGTTAATTAAAAACAAACACCCATAAAAGCTCACCTCACCTCTAAAAACAAACACCCATAAAAGCTCACCTCACCTCGTAATCTGTTAAAATATGAGCGACACAGATGTCCAACATTCCACCATTTAAACAAAAGTTAACAAGTTAGTTTCTTAACTTTAATAGTGATCACTAAACAACAACTATTCACAAATACAAGCCCGTCTTTTCTTAGCTACTTACTATCTGACTCCATCTCTATAAAAATATGCTGTTCCACCAACCCACATATGAAACATTACAATCTCAAGACCACACAGAATCCACTCTGTGTTCACTCTTCCAGCTGCTGATCTACCAGGGTCATGTATTTTTTTTTACTGCAAGTAGCTTTTACATGACCATGTATCTTTGATAGAACGTGTTTGAGATGACCAGTTAGCACTCCTAATCTACAGAAATTACTCTGCTTTTGGATGGCAGT
>NW_025169484.1:0-1747 GCF_004010195.1 Chiloscyllium plagiosum | reverse complement strand
TCTCCAGCATCTGCTGTCCTCACTTTCTCCTAAATCTTTCTGCAGCCTCCCACCTCCTCAGAACGACCTGCTTGTCTGCCTAACTTTGCATCATCGGTGAATTTCGCCAGAATGCCCACAGTCCCTTCATCCAGATCTTTAATATATAAAGTGAACAGCTGCGGCCCCAACACTGAACCCTACGGGACACCACTTGTCACCAGCTGCCATTCCAAGAAAGAACCTTTTATCCCAACTCTCTGCCTTCTGTCAGACAGCCAATCCCCAATCCATGCCAGTAGCTCACCTCGAACACCATGGACCCTCACCTTACTCAGCAATCTCCCGTGAGGCGCCTTATCAAAGGCCTTTTGGAAATCTAGGTAGATAACATCCACTGGGTTTCCCGGGTCTAACTTACTTGTTACCTCTTCAAAGAATTCTAACAGGTTTGTCAGGCATGACCTCCCCTTACTAAATCCATGCTGACATTTTCTAATCCAACCCTGCACTTCCAAGAATTTAGAAATCTCATCCTTAATGATGGATCCTAGAATTTAACCTACAACCGAGGTTAGGCTAACCAGCCTATAATTTTCCATCTTTTATCTTGATCTTTTCTTGAACAAGGGGTTTACAACAGTGATTTCCAATCATCTGGGTCGTTCCCTAACTCCAGTGATTTTTGAAAGATTGAAAATAGCCTCTACGATTTCCTCAGCCACCTCCCTCAGAACTCTAGGCTGTAGACCATCGGGGCCAGGAGATTTATCAATTTTTAGACCTTTTAGCTTTTCTAGCACTTCCTCTTTTGTAATGGCTACCATATTCAAATCTGCCCCCTGACTCTCCTTAATTGTTAGGATAATGCTCATGTCTTCCACTGTGAAGACTGACACAAAGTATTTACCAAGTTCTTCAGCCATTTCCTTATCACCCTACACGAGCCTTCCTGCATCAGTTTGGAACGGCCCAATTTCTAGTTTTGCTTCTCGTTTGTTTCTTATGTATTGAAAGAAACTTTAACAATCATTTCTAATATTACTGGCTAGCTTACCTTCATATTTGATCCTCTCCTTCCTATTTCTATGTCTTTGTTAACCTCTGTTTGTTTTTGTCGCCTTCCCAATCTTCTGATTTCCCAGTGCTCTTGGCCACTTTGTAGGCTCTCTCTTTCCATACGATACATTTCCTGACTTCCTTTGTCAGCCCTGGCTGTTTAATTCCCGCCCCCTGACGGATAATGTTTCTGCCAAGAGAAGACTGAGGGAGTTTGGGATCCAGTACTCTCTGAGGTATCCAGCGGTGCTCCGATAACCTTACATGGATCCGAACATCTATTTGATACATCAGAGAAGGCAAGAGACTTTGTGGACAAATTAACCGAATCGGAACAATTTGGCATCTACAAATAGTGTTGTTTGGTTATGTCTTTGTTGTTTTTTAAAAAAACAGAGGAAGTCCAGTTGGAGCTTTCTTTTCCTTGTTTTCCCAATTGGTAATAATCCGGTTTAAACTATGTTTGGTGGCGGTTGAGGTGTGTACTTTCAATTTCTAAGTGAAGTGATCCCAGAGGATGGGTGGGGTATTTACCCCATTGATCTTAAATGGTTTTTCCTTTATTCATATTGCTATTCTATATACTTTCTATTCTGCTTGTGTTTGTGGTACAGCTCTAGCGAGAAGGAGGGAAAATGGTTGGGATGGCTGGATGCCCACTTATGGGTAGTTTGGAATGGGTAGTTGGTGTGTTCCCGTATTCAGTGCC
>NW_025169483.1:0-1747 GCF_004010195.1 Chiloscyllium plagiosum | reverse complement strand
GTCCTTAATTTTTTCCAAAAACCCTACAGGTTTGCACAATATGTCTCCAACACATTCCTGGCAATGAGTATTTGAAATGTTGCAATGCCAACACCATGCTCAAGATCTGTTTCTCAATTGTGGAATATTTCAGTTGATAATTTTTGATATTATGGAAAAATACTCAATAGGTCTTTGTATCTTCTCATCATCTTCTGACAAGTGTCCAGCACCAATACCCAGATCAATTACATCACTAGCCACCTTGAATGGCTTTGTGTAATTAAGTTGTGGCTAATACTGGGGCAGTGATAAACACAGCTTTCAGATTGTCAAATGCCTTCTCACATTCCTCCATCCAGTGCAAGTTTCTGCGTTTAAGCTCAGCAAGACTTTCTGATTAAACCACTCAGTCCCAGGAATTGCAGTGTTTCCCTTTCCATTAATGGTATAGCAACCTCCCCAATAACCTTTGTTTTCACATCTCATGGAACCATCTACCAACGTCAAATACCAAGACCCAGGAATGGGACTTGGGCTTTGAAAGGTGGCTGGTACATTTTTCATATCAAATGGCATGACTTTAAACTGGAACAGCCCTTTCGGGGTCAAGACCGAAATTTACTTCACTCTTTTGGGGAAAGTACCTGCCAATATCCTCAGAGAAAGCCCAAAGTAAAAATGTAAACTGCTTGCCCCACCTTCTCAATACAGTCGTCCAAACATGTCATAGGATATCAATCAGATTTTGGGACTACATTGACTTTGTGATGGTCCACACATAATCATTGGATAGCATGTGGTTTTGACATCATTATCATATGCGAGCGTCATTCACTGCAATTCAGTTTGGTTTAATTGGCTCTGAACATGTGTTTAATCTCTTTTTGAAACTGTCCCAACTTTGGATGGTGAAGTCTATAGGATATGCTTAATGGGAATAGCATTTCTTCTACCTACATCGTGCAAGATCAGATTATTACTTCCCAACTTATTCCCACCTATCCTCCCGTGTGTGTAATAACACTTACAGGTGATTTTAGTTTTTATCTGAAATTCACAAATTACCTATTTCTCTTTAATTAGTGGTGGACTCACCTCATACCCAAAAACTAATTGATATTGATTGAATTTAGTTAATTTATTGGGTACATACCTAATTGCAAAATGTGCAGATGGAATTCCTTTATCCCAAATCACTGTGTTAGTTTGACTCGGATCCCTCAACACAGTCTTTTACATTGCTGCCACAGTTCTCATGCTCCCTCTGATTCTAGATGATACTCAGTGGATTTGAACGGTTTTATTTGTAACTTATCCACAACTTCTTTGAATAATTTTGATCCAAAAATTTGAACCTTGATCCAATTGTATTTCTGTGGGTAGTCCATATCAAGTGAAAGACTTGAGGAAACCTTCTACAACCCTTTTAGCCATGACAGTGCATAATGGAATAGCCTCTGGAAATCTCGTAGATACATCCATAATGGTCAATAAATACGGATTCCCACTTCTTGTTTTAGGTAAGGTCTTATCCAATCAATTAGCACCTTGTAAAATATTGCTCAAATGTAGGAATGGTTATAAAGGGTACGGGTTTTATCACTGCCCAAGGATTTCCAATTACCTAACATGTAAGACATATTTGGCAAAATTCAACACATGGTGTGCTGTCCAGGCCAATAGATCTTTATTTTTGCTTGACTTTTTCTTCCTCCTAAATGATCCCCAGCTGGTTAAAATGGTGACATTCTGGGACACACTCGGA
>NW_025169482.1:0-1747 GCF_004010195.1 Chiloscyllium plagiosum | reverse complement strand
AAGTCAAAAAGAACCAGGAGGAATAATTTATCAAATTGTAAATGTGATTTGTGACTTTGAGAACCATTTTGGAACGATGGCAGCTGTAGAAACTTCAGTAAGGTGATTTATATGTTAAAGGTGGGCTGCAGCGTGTGAGGTGATAGATCATTTAAGGTCTTTGGAAAAGACATGGAATATTGAACTAGTTTCTGTGAGAAATTCTGTGAAGTTAGGTAACCTTTTCGTACCAGGGAGATGCCCTAGTTTAAATAGCTTCCTTCAATTTTTACACTTGCAGAATAGCTTGATACAATCCATCGTGTACACACCACTGGCTCCTCACCTTTCCCCTAACCCAAACTCAACAGAATGAATGTTTCATGTAAATATGAAGATAGTAAAATAAATAACCATTTCAAACAAGTATTGACAAAAAGTCAGCAAAAATCAAAACTTATAAGAAGTTTCATTACCACTTCCTTTCACAAATAAACGTTTCTTAAAACCATGTGGGGAAAGAGGTTAGCTTCATGAACTGCTAGATTCTGCCTTCAGCCATTCTTGAGAATGCACCGATAACATGCCATGAATTGGAACTTCCCTAAAGCTGACATCCGTCATGCCATACTGAGTAGTCTCTGCTCTACATATCGAAACGAAAGAAAACCCTGCAGACAATAATGTATTCCTACCACATGCAGAACACAAGATGTGCAATCCTTATGTTGGTCAAATATCTTTGAAGTACGTGAAACCCCATCTCCATCTGCAGAAAGTGACAGACTGCAGTTTTACTGCCTGGTACAATTGCATTCCTATTGCGCCACCTATTGGCTTCTTACAGTCTGTTGGATTCTCATGAAAACTGTTTTAGATTAAAGATTAAATTCCCTGCAGTGCAGAAACAGGTCCATCGGCCCTCCGAAGCGTAACCCACCCTGACCCATTTTCCCTCTGACTAATGCACCTAGCACTATGGGCAATTTAGCACGGCCAATTCACCTAACCTGCACATCTTTGGATTGGGAGAGGAAACCGGAGCACCCGGAGGAAACCCACGCAGACACTAGGAGAATGTCCAAACTCCACACAGACAATCACCCAAGGTTGGAACTGAACCTGGGTCCCAGGTGCTGTGAGGCAGCAGTGCTAACCACTGAGCCACCGTGCCGTTCCTTGACAACACTTTGATTGATAGGTTATCCATGCAAATTGGACACAGACAGTGGGTGGTGATGGGGGGATTGTTACTTGTCTCTGGTTGATTCTGGAATTTATTGGCATCTGTAACTTAAAACATTGAAGACTGTGTTTATTCCATATTCTGCTTCCCATTGATGACAAAGCACTGCCATACTAGTAGATGTACATAATTTAGCAAAGATAAAGAAAGCTTTCTGTCATGTTGTGTACTAAATAAATCACACATGAGATACATTGTAAATCTGCTGGGTCTCTGGAGAAGTTACCACTCGACTCAACAAATTGTTCACGTTTTGGTGTCCATGCTTATAAAGCTTAAAAATCACACAACACCAGGTTATCAACCACCTGATGAATGAGCAGCACTCTGAAAGCTAGTGCTTCCAATTAAACCTGTTGGACTGTAACCTGGTGTTGTGTGATTTTTAACTTTGTGCACCCCAGTCCAACACTGGTATCTCCAAATCATGCTTATAAAAGATGCTTCTCAGGTACATGAGACATAGCTCAAGAAGAATTGGGTTTTCATGAGTTTAGGAGTCTACGCCACAAGGGCTTGATT
>NW_025169481.1:0-1747 GCF_004010195.1 Chiloscyllium plagiosum | reverse complement strand
TTGTCTGACGTTCAAAATGCCTGCCTTTCTTATATCCCAAAAACCGGATTATCTCATTGGTTCGATGTTGGTAGAATAATCAAGTCGAAATAGATTGGCTTTGATAGTAATCTTATTTATGCTCCTCGTGATTTTACAAATCTCTATAAGGCCATACGTCGAAGTCCTCTGCTCCAGTGAAAAAAAAACCGCAGCCTACTTTAATAACAGAAGACTTCCATTCATGACATCATCCTGGTGATTACTTTCTGAACCCTCTCCAATTTAATAAAATCCTTCTCATAACGAGGAAACCAGCACTGTACACAATACTCCAGAAGATGTGTTGACATTGGAGGGGGTCCGAAGAAGGTTTAAAAGAATGATTCTGGAGGGAAGAAATGCGTGTCATAAAATGTTGATAACTCGGGGGCTGTACTTGATGCAGTTTAGAAGTTTGAGGAGGATCTGATTGAAACTTATACAATACGGAGAGGTGTGACTAAAGTGGCTGTGAAGAAGTTTTTCAACTAGCACGATAGACCAGGAGCCGACTGCACATTCTCAGAGAGAAAGGATGACCATTTGAAGTGAGATGCGGAGGTGTTTCTTCTGCAAGAGAGTAGTCATTCTTTGGAACTCTTTGCCAAGTCATTGCGAATATTCAAGATAGATATAGATAGGCCTCTGATTGATGAAGGGATCAACTGTTACAGGAGATGGTTTAAAGCAGAAGAATGAGGTTGAGAAACATATCAACCATGACCATATAATGTAGCGGTCTCAATGGGTTGAATGGCCTAATTCTGCTCCTTTATCTTGTGGCCTTCTCGCTATTGCGTGTGACTTCAATCTGCCCATAGACTGAGCAATTCAGATGAGTAACAATACTATGGAGGAGACGTACCTGGTGTATGTATGAGATAGTTTTCTGAGTCGCTACATTAAGGGCACAAATGGAGGACAGAACACCCTCGATTACGTACTGTTTACTGTCCATTGGTGGATTAATTTATTTGGCTGGTCGACGAGATTACGATGAAGAATGACAGCAACAGCATGTGCACAGTTGTTTTACTGGCCTCATGAAGTACCCACATTCTGAATCCTGAGCCTTGCCTGAGGCACAACGACTCTCAAGTTAAAGCACCATCAGTCAACTCGTGCGATCTCTCTCTCTCTCTCTCTAATGAGACAGCAAGCCTGAAAATATGTCAACTTTGATTTCAAAGCTTTATTTGGGTATATGACAAGGAATAATTGTCAATCTATCTATATGCTGTCCCTAATGGAAGAGTGAAGTCAGTGAGCGAACTCTTCATTACGGTGGAGAGTGATTGAGCTGACTGAGATTATGAGCCGAAATCTAATAGAAGAAATGACACTGATATGAAGCGTGAGCAGGGTACAATGAATTGGGGAACAGAAATTAAAGGAAGGACAAGCACTTAAAAAGCATTTGCAGGAGCTGCAACTGCTTCTCACTCCTGTCTGACACAAAGGAAACGGGAAACATGGCCATGTCATGGCTAACAAGGGATATTTGGGCATTGTACTGCACTCAAGGAGGAGGCTTACAAATTGGCTGAAAATAGCAGCAGACATGAAGACTGGGAGCCGTTCAGATATCAGCACAAGATGAAGAAAGAATTAATGCAGAGCGAAAATGTCGTTTAACAGGAAGCTTGAGAGAGCATATAATGAATTGTTAAAGCTCCTGAAGGTATTTGAAGGAAGAAAAAAACGATTATTGAAAACAAATCCCTTC
>NW_025169480.1:0-1747 GCF_004010195.1 Chiloscyllium plagiosum | reverse complement strand
GGGCAGGAGCAGGCTGAGACGATGGGTCGTCCTGGGCAGTCAGGTTTGTGGATTTTGGGCAGGAGGTAGAAACGGGCGGTGCGGGGTTGTGGGACTATGAGGTTGGAGGCGGTGGATGGGAACTGTCCCCATTAGTCCAAGAACTTCACCATGGACATCCAGTCCCTGTACACCTCCATCCACACAGTCTAAGGGGAGTAGTTCCAGGGCAAGTGAAGGAGGGCTGTTGTAAGTCAGTGTTATCACAGTTAGTCAAAGGCTGGTCTGATCTCAGTCTACCAGCTTGGATTTTGTTAATTAGCCACTTAGAGAGGTCAGGGTTAGGAGTTCCATATCATTAAAGTCTGAGGAGTAGACCTTAGTCAGTCTTGTAGGTCCAATACAATTAGTATTTGAGTTATTATTGTTACACAGTGGTAGGTTTTTCACGGAACTGCACAGAGATGAATCAGGAATCCGGTCACACATCAGTCCACAATCATTCCTGAGATCTGTCTTCTGAAAGCCAAGGAGGGTTAACAGTGGCCACTGCTATAGTAGCAGAGTTGAGGAAGATATTTGAGGGGATTGGAGACAAGGTGAGAGGAAGCAGACAGTACAATAATTGTGAACGGAGGCAACATAGTGAGAAAAGTTGGTACATTGAAAGTCACGAGTTATGACAAGCAGGATCGATGAATAAATGCTGGCCAGCCAGCAATGCCCTCGAGTAATTTTTGAAAAAAGGGTAGGATGTGTGGTTTCCAGCGGACTGCACTAGCCTGGCTTCAACTGGGCGACAATGCCTGGCTAAGCTATAAGTTTGGGGCTGCGAGGGGATGCAGATCTGCATGGCTAAGCTATAGGTTTGGGGCTGTGAGGGGTGGAGATCTGCATGGCTAAGCTGTAGGTTAGGACCTGAGAGGGAGTGTAGATCTGCATGGCTAAGCTGTAGGTTTGGGGCTGAGAGGGAGTACAGATCTGTATGGCTAAGCTATAGTTTGGGGCTGCGAGGGAGTACAGATCTGCATGGCTAAGCTGTAGGTTTGGGGCTGAGAGGGAGTGCAGGTCTGCATGGCTAAGCTGTAGTTTGGGGCTGCGAAGGAGTGCAGATCTGCATGGCTAAGCTATAGTTTGGGGCTGCGAGGGACTACAGATCTGCATGGCTAAGCTGTAGTTTGGGGCTGAGAGGGAGTGCAGATCTGCATGGCTAAGCTGTAGGTTTGGGGCTGAGAGGAAGTGCAGATCTGCATGGCTAAGCTGTAGGTTTGGGGCTGAAAGGGAGTGCAGATCTGCATGGCTAAACTGTAGGTTGGGGGCTGAGAGGGAGTGCAGATCTGCATGGCTTAGCTGTGGTTTGGGGCTGAGAGGTAGTGCAGATCTGTGTAGCGACGTTGTAGTTTGGAGCTGAGTGGTACTGTTGGGAGATAAAAGCGTAAATGAAAGAGTTATGTGGAAAGTACAAAGCTCCGAACCAATCAGGTTAGAGTCAGAGTCATAGAGATGTACAGCATTGAAACAGACCCTTCGGTCCAACCTGTCCATGCCGACCAGATATCCCAACCCAATCTAAATCCACTTGCCAGCTTCCGGCCCATGTCCCTCCAAACCCTTCCTATTCATATACCCATCCAAATGCCTCTTAAATGTTACAATTGTACCAGCCTCCACCACATCCTCTGGCAGCTCATTCCATACATGTACCACCCTCTGCGTGAAAAAGTCTCTTTTATTATCTTTCCCCTCTCACCCTAAACCTATGCCCTCT
>NW_025169479.1:0-1747 GCF_004010195.1 Chiloscyllium plagiosum | reverse complement strand
GTACTGTGGGACATGTTCATCGTTGAACTCCCACTTGCAACTCATGTCAAAAAAAGAATTACAAATCGAAGACAATGTCTGATCTTGTATTGCTTAAAGCTCAAGGAATAGAAAAGCTAATTGGGATACATCTTAACATGCACTTCGTTCCATCCCCATTTTCTTAAATTGTCAAGATTAATAATAAAGTCGTTATTTCATTTAGTAATGCAATTTATAGTACAAAGCCAGAGTATTGCTGACACAAGACAAATAGTTTTACGTTGCGAAATAATGAAGTAGAAGACATAACACCATTTATGCTGTATAAGAGAAGGATGCTGGTTTTTTCATAAATATACTCTCATTTGGTAGAGGCGTTTCCAAAGAAAGTGATGATGTTTGAAAGTCATTTGTGTACACTGGAAGCTCGGTTATCTGCAGTGAGAAATAACATAGATAACAGTGTGACTGTTTTAATACAATAATAAAGGATAAAGCGATTATCTGGTTCAGATCTCAAGGGATTTCCTTGACCAATCAATGTCATCTTACGTGATTTAAGAGGCAAACAAAACTTGTCTATTAATTATGGTCATCGTCGACTCAGTGCATTGTCCATGATCATACATCTACTAATAGAGTCCATTTGGCAAACTGTGAGAAACCCCCACTCATAGAGCACGAATGTCAGTTTCACTTGATCTTAACATTTACTCCACATTATACTGATGAGTGAAATATTAAAAATTTTGACAAAATGTGCTTGCTTCTTCACAGTAATTTATTCAATCTACCTTACATGAATGCATGATTAGAGTCACCGGATGCGTATTGGGGTTCTTCATTTCCTCTCTGAATTTGCGCTGGGTGAATGCATAAATAAACGTGTTTATACAGCAACTCGTGGCCTTAAGAATATATCCAGACTGTTCAAGAATAGTAAACGGATTGTGTAATTTGTCTCTAAAAACGATACGTCAGCAAATTGTATCCAAAGGTAAGACACGAGCGTCAGACTCCGCAAAAGCAAAAAGCTGCCAGGAATAGCAAGCAATAAAATAATTGATTTCCTTCGGTTCTCTATCACCGGATCATTGTAATTCTGAAATTTGGTCTTACCAATGACACCGCTTATTACTTTATTTGCCTGTAAAATACTCCTGACAGTCAATGCATTGAACAAAAATATTGAAACAAACGGCAAAGCTGGGGTTAGAATAGTTTCATCACAGAAATGCAACCCATATTGGTAAGGAATAAAAGCTTGCTTTTGCAATACAGGACCATGAGATGTCAGCAATTATTTCACGGGCTTCATATGTAAAATAAATGGGAGCACTCTGCAAAGTGCTCAAACAACACACCACGACTATCACTTGTTGCAGTTTTAGTTGTGCAGTAGTTTCTTTGTAGCTTCTGACAACAAAGAGCAACAAACCTATCAATGGTGAATGCCACAGTCAACCACACAGAACAAGCAACACAAACAAAGCTCAGGACAAGGTTCAGACGGCAAATTGGAGTGTAGTTTAGGAATGAATACGGAAAATACGATTCTTTAATCTCGTAGAACATTACGTCAAATACCAGCACAGACAGATCTGCCACCGCCATGGCCAAGAGATATGTGGTGATGCATTTGGAGCGCTCACAGCAACCGTGGGAGAGAATTACAATTGCCATCAGATTTGCTGCAAAATGAAAATAATATATTTGTTAACACTGCCTACACTTTGAGGATGATCAATCAATTTACAATTTTCTG
>NW_025169478.1:0-1747 GCF_004010195.1 Chiloscyllium plagiosum | reverse complement strand
GGTGGAATGTGTTGGTGAAGTTGATTAACTGTTCAACCTCCGCATGGGAGCACGAGGGAGTCAATACAGTCACCAATATAATGGAAGAAAAGGTGGGGGGGGGGGTGGATGGTGCTGATGTCGCTGGTGAAAATTCCCCGGAACATTCTGTCCCCAACATTACATACCTGACATTCCCTGGAACACTGACATTGTTTGTGAATGGCCAAACGTCAGTGAATTGAACAAACGATAAAATTCCAAGGGAAGCGATCTGGAAGGACTCTTTGGGATGACAGACAGAGGTCGTGGGAAGGTTTGGGTACAGGCTTTGCACTTCTTGCGGTGGCAGGGAAAGGTGTTGGGATTGGGGTGAGGGCTGGTGTGAGGCGCAGTGTGAGTCACGGAAGAAATCGTCTCTGGAATGCTGACAGGTTTGCGGAGGGAAATATATCCCTCATGGTGGGGTCTGTTAGTAGGCAATAAAAATACCGGAGGATGATATGGTGTATATGAAGGTTGGTGGGGTGACACTCTTCCGATGTTCCCTCAGGCATTTCAAGGGGTGAATACATTTAACCTGTGTTTACATTTTTCACGACACAGGATCGACCACAATTTAGACTAAATGACAGAAATTTCCAAACTCCGTTTGTCTTCAGGTATCTGGGAGAGAGTCCTTCAGGACAGCAACGTTTTCACCCTCCGTATTAGGAACTGGAAAGAAATGGTCTGTGTCTACTCTCGATTAATCGTGTATGTGGGAATGTTTTAGAAACCATCTGTCCTTATGCGTCTGTCTCTGTGTGTTTGGGGAGGGAGGGTTTCTTGTGGTTTATGTGACATTTTTGTCAGTAACTCAGACCCCCTCGTTTGTTATTTCAGCTCTAATTATTTTAATAAATCCCTGAATACAGGGACACATTTGAAAATCTCACTGGGTCCCCAATCAAACTAGCCCCTTTGTCTCCAGGCTGATGGATAATGTGTTTGTTTTCCTTCCTCACAGTTAACGTAGTGACCATCTACGTCCTGCTTTATAAAGATTGTGGATTGTCTCCATATGTCAGACATTACCTGGGGGCCATGGCAGCGGCGGATCTCCTGGTCATTATCCTCGACCTGATCCTGAGACACATTCCCATTGTTTATCCCGAACAGTTTTATTTCCTAAGGATGTCCGTCCCTGTGTGTAATATCCACGCCATCCTGCTTTATGCAGCCACTGACTGCTCTGTCTGGTTCACCGTCACTTTCACCTTTGATCGATTTGTGGCCATTTGTTGCCAGAAGCTGAAAAGTAAATATTGCAGTGAGAAAACGGCGGCTGTGGTTCTGGGAGCAGTGACAGTGCTGAGCTGTTTAAAGGACATTTCCTGGTATTTTATGCTCTTACCTCCGTATCGGCTAGGGAACATCCCCTGGTTTTGTAGCTTAACAAGCACTGTTTATTTCTCCAGTGTCTGGGTCACAATCGAGTTCCTCCACCACATTCTAACCCCGTGTGTCCCATTTCTCCTGATTCTGCTGCTCAATGTTCTCACCGTCAGACACATTGTAGTGACCAGCAGAGCCCGCAGGAGACTCCGCACTCACACCAATGGGGACGCTCAGTCTGACACAGAAATGAGAAACCGAAAAAAATACATCAATTTACTGTTTGTGATCACGGCCAATTTCATCCTGTTATGGTCAACGTTAATGCTGTATTCTATGTGGTACCGGATGTATGATATTGGGTATAAGTCTGTGTATCTCCATCCCTTTG
>NW_025169477.1:0-1747 GCF_004010195.1 Chiloscyllium plagiosum | reverse complement strand
CAATAGCACATCCAAGTCCGTAAGTATTGAGCATCTTATATAGTATGCTGCCCTGCATTGTAATATGATTCAAGTGCATAAGTAAAGCCGTCTTCCCGAATTTGTAGGGCCTTGATGAGAGCGTATTTGGGGCATTGTGAAGAGGTATGACTCCTTTGTAAGGCACGACTCATTAACACAGACACAACTCAAGCAAGTATTAGCAGTCTAGTTCATGAGATGATGACTCCATGAGGAGACAGTGATGGAACTGAGTATTTAATCTGTCGTGCTAGGAGACAAAGAGGGATGATTGCGCTGAAACGTGGGGGTTAGCGACTATCACATATTTCTAAACTAGACACTGTTAGGGTGAGAAATAATTAATTTATTAGATTTATTGTCACATGTGCCTAAGTCCAGTGAAAGCTTATTGGTGAGCAGTACAAGCAGATGACAGTAAGCGAGGACGCACAGATCATAGTGTGAAAAATAAACTTGGACAGAGTAAGGCGTGCAGGTTACAATGCACAGGACATTAAAAAAAACATGATCAATATGAACAAGATCATCATTATTTGGAGTTACAGACACAACTGTCTAACATAGCACACTTTATGTGCTTAAATGATCTCTCCCCACATTAATGTGCTGTCGGCATGAGGTCCTACAAGAAAAAAATTAGGGAGTTAGGAAACAACTTAACAAAGTAGGACCTCGGAGGTAGTAATCTCAGGATTGCTACCAGTGTCAAGTGCTGGTCAGCGTAGGAATGATCGAATAATCAGGAAAAATGTGTGGTTTAAGAGATGGTGCAGGAGGGAGGGGTTCCGATTTTTGGGATATTGGGACCGGTTCTGGGGGAGGTGGGACTATTACAAATTGGAAGTTCTACATCTGGTAGATGGTCTACATCTACATTGTGGAGCCAATGTTCGATGGAGTGCATTTGCTAACGCTGTTGGGAAGGGTTTGAACTAATGTGGCAGGGGATCAGGTAACAGATCTGTTTGGTGAACAGAAAGGAGGTAGTAACTAAAGCCTAAGTAACTAGATAATGAAATCAGCATGACTGAGGGGAAGAGGAGGCAGGAAGCGGAGGATGAACACAGAGAGACTTGTAGTTTTAATGCAAGAAATATAGTAAGTAAGGCAGATGAACTTAGGGCTTGGAATAGTACCTGGGAATATAATGTTATTGATGTTACTGAGACTTGGTTGAGGGAATGGCGTGATTGGCAACTAAATATCCCAAGAGATTAATGCTTCAGGTGGGGTGGAGAGGAAGGGAAAAGGGGTGGATGACAAACTTCTTCTACTGGTCATAGAAGATATCACAGCTGTACTGAAGGAGGGCACCATGGAAGATTCGAGCAGTGAGGCAATATGGGCAGAGCTCAGGAATAGAAAGGGATTGTTCTACAGGCTTCCCAAAACTGATCGAGGTACAAATATATAGATAGATCACAGAATGATGGTGATGGGAGATTTTAATTTTCACAACATTGACTGGGATTCACTTAGTGTTAGAGGTCTAGATGGAGCAGAATTTGTACGGACCATCCAGGAGCATTTTCTAGAGCAGTGTAGAAATAGTTCAACTCAGGAAGCGGCCATACTGACCTGGTGTTGGGAACTGAGGCCGTCCAGTTTTCTTTAGTTTTACAATAGACATGGAGAAGAATGAGAGTGGTCCTAAAGGAAGAGTGCTAAACTAGGGGAAGGCCATCTATCACAAAATAGATGGTGTTTGATAAATTTCCCCATG
>NW_025169476.1:0-1747 GCF_004010195.1 Chiloscyllium plagiosum | reverse complement strand
TCCTTGTGTATAATGGAGAGAACAGCAGTTCCTGTCTCAATTCTAGAGAATAGCAGTTCCTGTGTATAACACAGAGAGCACTGGTCGCTGTGTCTATTATAGAGAACATCAGTCCCTATGAACAATATGGAGAACATCAGTCCCTGCACGCAAGAGAGAGAACACTAGTTCCTGTGTACAATGATGAGAACAGCAATCCCTGAGTGCAATGGAAAGAACAGCAGTCCCTGTCTATAATTTAGAGAACAGCAATCCTTGTATCTATTTTAGAGAACAGCAGTGCCTGTGAATAATATAAAGAACAGCAGTCACTGTGCATAATATATGGAACAGCAGTCCCTGTGCAAAATAGCGAGAACGCTAACCCTGTGAATAATGTAGAAAATAGCAGTCCCTGTTTATAATGTGGAGAACATCAGGCCTTGCCTATGTTGTGGAGAACTATAGATCCTGTGTCTCATGTTGAGAACAGAAGTGGATGTGTATACTGTAGAGAACAGCTGTCCCTGAGTGTATGGTAGAGAACATTAGTCCATGTGTAAAATGCAGAGACCAGCAGTCCTGCTTACATTGTAGGGAAGATCAGTCCCTGTGTACAGAGTAGAGAACAGCCGTCGTGATCTATAATATAGAAAACAGCAGTCCCTGTGTTTAATAAAGAGAACAGCAATCCCTGTGCATAATATAGGGAACAGCAGTCGCTGTGAATAATATGGAGAATACCTTTCCCTGTGCATATCATGGAGAGCATGAGTCCATCTGTGTAATATAGAGAACAGCCTTATCTGTGTATAATATGGAGAACAGCAGTACTTGTGTCAATTATACAGAACAACTGTGCACGTGTATGAGTGAGAATAGCAGTCCCTGTATACAATATAGAGAACAGCAGACCCTGTGTTTAATAAACAGCAGTTTAGAATATAGAGAACAGCAGTCCTGTGTACATTGCAGAGAACAGCAGTCCCAAAATATAATATAGAGAACAGCAGCTCCTGTGCGTAATATCGAGAACAGCAAACCCTGTTTATAATGTGGAGAACAGCAGTCCCTCTATATATTGTGGAGAAAAGCAGATTCCGTGTCTCATCTAGAGAACAGCAGTCGATGCGTATAATAAAGAGAACATCTGTCCCTGAGGGTATGGAAGAGAACATTGATCCCTGTGTAAAATGTGGAGAACAGCAATTCTGCGTATACTGTAGGGAAGAGCAGTCCCTGTGTTCAGTGTAGAGAACAGCTGTCGCTACATAGAATATAGAGAACAGATGTCGCTGTGTATAATATAGGGAAAACTTGTCCCTGTGTCCTTTTTGAGAGAACAGCAAACCCTTTGAATAATTTAGAAAACAACAGTCCCTGATTATAATCTGGAGAACAGTAGTCCCTGTGTAAAATGTAGAGAACTGTGGTCATGCGTACATTGTAGAGAAGAGCAGTCCCTGTGTGTCATAATGAGAACTGACGTTATTGTGTATAATATAGAGAACAACAGATCCTGAGTCTATTTTAGAGAACAACAGAGCCTGTGAATAATACAGAGAACAGCACTCCCTCGGTTTATTAAAGACAGCAGCAGACCCTGAGCCCAGATAGGGAACAGCAGTCCCTCTGTCACTTATAGGGAACAGCAGTCCCTCTGTGTCATATAGAGAACAGCAGTCCCTGTGTATAATCGAGAGATCAGCAGACCGTGTGTGCAATATGGAGAACTGCTATCCCTGTGCGTGGTATAGAGAATAGCAGT
>NW_025169475.1:0-1747 GCF_004010195.1 Chiloscyllium plagiosum | reverse complement strand
AACCACGGTCCCCCTACCTTATCACTTCCTCCCTGCCAGACAGGGACATACCAATCAAAGACACGCAATATCGGTTTCTTAATTTAACTCACATCCCATTGGCTTTGGTCTTTGCGATAATCTATACACCATGTTATCTCTTAGAAAACAACTGTCTATTTGCTTAGGCATGAATTGCCCACAAAAAAGTCATATTGAGAATTGTTGAATGACCCTCCAAATGAAGATTAATTCCGCTCTTCAATAGTTCCAATAGTTTCCCTACCCCTGATCGGTGCTTGACTGGCCTGTGGTTTCATTGGTTTTTTTCCCCCTTCCCCTGTCATATAATTACAATTAGACTGGCTGATGTACATTCATTTGGCACAAACCTTGTAGCCAGACGGGAACAATAAATTATTGTCAACGACCCATCTGTTTCATCCTTTGCATCGCTCAACAGTTTGGCATACATTTGATCTATTCTGGAAATGTAAGTACTCTTCACCCAACAAGACAACACGGAACATCACGTCACTTATCATATTTCTGAAAGTACATCACAACAATTATCCATGATTTCTGTACCCACTGTTATGAAGGTTGAGAAGTGGACTGATCTTTATTAAGTTCCTCCAAATCACGACTTGTAAGCCAGTAGAGGACTAAGAGAAGCACAAAGAGTTCTGGAGAAGTTACATTTTAATATGTGCTCCAGCAATGGATCAGCTGTTTGCCTGGATACAAGACAAATTCAAATTCGCCCAATCAGTTTAAATTATATCCCAAATATCAACCTTCAATCAAGTATGAATTTAGTGCATTGGTAATATTAACTTCCAATGACACAATCCGATGCATTCGGGGTACAAGACCTGGAAAACTTGAACAGTTCAGAAACAAGTGCCAAGACTCCAACAACTGCAAGTCTCCCGGAAAATCAGCGCTCCTAAAAGTATCTTTATCGATAAGTGACCTGTGATACAGAAATCCCGAAGAAGAAGAAAATATATAGAGGAAGACATTAAGAGAAGATTCAACAGTTGGCTAATTTTCAAATTTGAACTTTGGTAAATCTTAATTGGAGGTTTTATCGGACCAATATTGTCGAAGGGAAAGGTAAAAGATAGCTTAGGGAAAAGAGTTCTAAGCAGTTGTTAATTAATTATTCTGTGTTCGAAGTTTAAAAAAGGTTGTGAGTTTTACTTTAATTAGTGAACTTTGGGAAGAGTTATTCGCTTCTTGCATGTTCACAGGTAACACTACGGTTTAAATAAATTCAATGTTGTAGGTTTAAATTAGCGGGGAGGGGATTTGTTACCCGTATCGTAAAGTTTTGGAGGCTCGTCCGGGACTTGAACTGCTTTAGACAGATTTTAATAGATTTGGCGGCACAGAAAGATCCCAGCAGTTAGAAACACTTGTACATAAATGTCCCAGATCTTTAAATAAAGCATCAGCGAGGCAATGTGCTTACTTTCGGTGACTGGTAGTTGATTAAAATAAAAGTGAGAGAAATGTCTCTTCAAATTGCTGAAGAGCTTTGTGGTTTTTGGAGATTGTTCTCAAATTTCACAATAAAGTTTAGAGGGAAAGATAATGGCTATACTTTGAGAATTAGCAAATAAGGTAGATTTGGGTTTAACCAATACAAAGTTAAAGCTGAAATTGAAAGGGAATTATGCAAACACGTACGTGTGTCAAAGATACATACAAGTGTAGTAGAGGTAGAAACACCTAAATTACAATTGAGGAAAACGGAGTGAAA
>NW_025169474.1:0-1747 GCF_004010195.1 Chiloscyllium plagiosum | reverse complement strand
TTTCTCGTCTGCTATCTCTCTCCCCTGCTAGCTCTCTCTCCCCTGCTATTTCTCTCTCTGCCCTCTATCTCTCTCTCCCCTGCTATCACTCTCTCTCCTGCTATCTCTGTCCCCTGCTATCTCTCTCTCTCTCCCCTGCTCTCCCTCTCCTGCTATCAGGCCAGGTCAGGCAGCAGGTCAGGCAGCATCTGAGGAGCAGGAAAATCGATGTTTCGGGCAAAAGCCCTTCATCAGGAATCCTTTGCAGTTCTGAGAGAGTGTGGCCCTCAGCTGAGGCAGGGCTGACTGTAGAGAGGTTAGGTGCCGGCGCATTGCTGCAAGCGTGGAGCGGAGGATCTTGAAGGAGGACTGTTGCTGGTGTTTTTGAATCTGTCGTCTATACTGTTTGTCCTGTTCGGTTTGACCAGTCAAATACAGAAGTGGGAAGTTGTGTGTGGACCCTGTGGAGATCGGAGAGGTGCTAATCGAATATTTCTCATCGGTTTTCACTCAGGAAAAGGAGAATATTGTCGAGGAGAAAATTGAGATTTGGGTATTGGACTTGAAAAGATCAAAGTTAGTAAGGAGGAGGTGTTATCAATTCTAGAAGGTGTGACAATAGACAAGTTCCCTGGGCAAGATGGGATTTATCTGAGAATTCTCTGGGAAGCTAGGAAGGGGGTGGCAGAGCCTTTGGCCTTGATCTTTGAGTCATCATTGTCTACAGGTTTAGTACCAGAGGACTGGAGGATTGCAAATGTTGTGCCCATGTTCAAGAAGCGCAGTAGGGATGGCCCAGGTAATTATAGACCACTGAGCATTATGTCTGTTGTAGGAAAGCTTTGAGAAAGGATTATATAAGGTAGGATTTATAATCCTCTCACAAGCAACCATTTGAATTCAGATAGTCAACATGGTTTCGTCAAGGGCAGGTCGTGTCTCACAAACCTCATTGAGCTTTTTGAGAAGATGACCAAGCATGTAGGTGAGGGTAGGGCAGTTGACATGATGTACATGGACTTCAGTAAAATGTTTGATAGGTTTCCACATGGTAGGCTGTTGGAGAAAATGCAGAGGCATGGGATTGAGGGTGATTTAGCAGTTTGGATTAGAAACTGGCTTTCTGTAAGAAGGCAGTAAGTGGTGGTTAATGGAAAATATTTAGCCTGGCGTCCGGTTACTAGTGCTGTGCCACAAGGATCTGTTTTGGGACCACTGCTGTTTGTCATTTTTGCAGTTTGCAGATGACACTAAAGTCGGTGGAGTAGTGGACAGTTTGGAAGAATGTTGCAGGTTGCAGGGGGACTTGGATAAACTGCAGAATTTGGCTGAGACGGGGCAAATGGAGTTCAATGCAACTAAATGTGAGGTCATTCACTTTGGGAAGAATAACAGGAAGGTAGAGTACTGGGTCAATGGAAAGATTCTTGGTAGTGTGGATGTGCAGGGGGATCTTGGTGTCCATGTGCATAGATCCCTGAAAATTGCCACCCAGGTGGATAGTGCTGTTAAGAAGGCAGTGTGTTAGGTTTCATTGGTAGAGGGACTGAGTTCCGGAGCCGTGATGTCATGCTGCAACTGTACGAAACGCTAGTGCGGCCTCACTTAGAATATTATGTACAGTTCAGTTCACTCTCTCTCACGCACACACTCCCTCTCATGCATTCTCACAAACGTACACACAGATACTCTCTCACACATACACACACACTCATGCACATGCACACTCACTCACCCACACACTCGCACACACTCTCTCTCTCACACA
>NW_025169473.1:0-1747 GCF_004010195.1 Chiloscyllium plagiosum | reverse complement strand
GTGTGTGTGTAGACACTGACAGGACATCTGCTCATGTGTGTACACATTGACGGAAACTGCTGGTTTGTGTGTGTACACAGACAGAGAATCTGCTTGTGTGTGTGTACACACTGATGGAATCTGCTTGGTTGTGTGTGTACACTGACAGGGAATCTGCTGGTGTGTGTACACACTGACAGGGAATCTGCTGGGGCGTGTGTGTACATTGACGGGGAATCTGCTGGTGTGTGTGTGTTCACACTGATGGAATCTGCTGGTTTGTGTGTGTACACTGACCGGGTATCTGCTGGTTTGTGTGTGTGTGTGTGTTTACACTGTTGGAATCTGCTGTTGTGTGTGTGCGTACACTGACAGGGAACCTGCTGGGGTGTGTGTGTACACACTGACAGGGAATCTGGTGTGTGTGTGTGTGTGTATACACACTGACAGGGAAGTTTGTGTGTGTGTGTACACACTGACAGGGAATCTGGTGTGTGTGTGTGTGTACACACTGAAGGGAATCTGCAGGTGTGTGTGTGTACACACTGACAGGGAATCTGCAGGTGTGTGTGTGTACACACTGATGGAATCTGCTGCGGCGTGTGTACACACTGACTGGGAATCTGCTGGTTTGTTTGTGTATATACACTGGCAGGGCATCTGCTGGTGTGTGTGTGTTCATACTGATGGAATCTGCTGGTTTGTGTGTGTACACTGACCAGGAATCTGCTGGTTTGTGTGTGTGTGTGTGTGTATACACTGATGGAATCAGCTGGTGTGTGTGTAAGTACACTGTCAGGGAATCTGCTGGGGTGTGTGTAAACACTGACAGGGAATCTGCTGGGGTGTGTGTGTACACACTGACAGGGAAGCTACTGTGTGTGTGTACACACTGATGTAATCTGATGTGTGTGTGTGTGTGTACACACTGACAGGGAATCTGGTGTGTGTGTGTGTGTGTGTACACACTGACAGGGAATCTGGTGTGTGTGTGTACACACTGACAGGGAATCTGGTGTGTGTGTGTGTGTGTACACACTGACAGGGTATCTGGTGTGTGTGTGTACAGACTGACAGGGAATATGGTGTGTGTGTGTGTACACACTGACAGGGTATCTGGTGTGTGTGCGTGTACACACTGACAGGGTATCTGGTGCGTGTGTGTGTGTACTCTGACAGGGAAACTGGTGTGTGTGTGTACTCTGACAGGGAAACTGGTGCGTGTGTGTGTGTACACACTGACAGGGAATCTGCTGGGGTGTGTGTGTACACACTGACAGGGAATATGGTGTGTGTGTGTGTGTGTACACACTGACAGGGAATATGGTGTGTGTGTGTGTGTACACACTGACAGGGAATCTGGTGTGTGTGTGTACACACTGACAGGGAATCTGGTGTGTGTACACACTGACAGGGTATCTGGTGTGTGTGTGTGTACACACTGACAGGGTATCTGGTGTGTGTGTGTACTCTGACAGGGAAACTGGTGCGTGTGTGTGTGCACACTGACAGGGAATCTGGTGCGTGTGTGTGTGTGTACACACTGACAGGGAATCTGGTGTGTGTGTGTGTACACACTGACAGGGTATCTGGTGTGTGTGTGTGTACTCTGACAGGGAAACTGGTGCGTGTTTGTGTGTGTACTCTGACAGGGAAACTGGTGTGTGTGTGTACACACTGACAGTGAATCTGCTGGTGTGCGTGTGTGTGTGTATACACTGACAGGGAATATGGTGTGTGTGTGTGTACACACTGACAGGGAATATGG
>NW_025169472.1:0-1747 GCF_004010195.1 Chiloscyllium plagiosum | reverse complement strand
CGGGGATCAGTGTTTGGAGCCCTTGCTGTTTGTGGTTTAAAAACGGTTTGAACTTGAAGGTCGGGGGTGGGGGGGGTTAATCAGTAAGTTTGAGATGGTCCGAAAATGGTTGGATGATAAATGGTGAGGAGGATAGTGTTGGATTACAGTAGGATATAGACAAGCTGGTCAGACAGGCTGATCAATGGCAAATGGAATTCTACCTGAAAAGTGTGAGGTGATGTGCTTGGGCAGGGCAAACAAGGTAAGAGATACAGGATGATACTTGGTAGGACGTCAGGAAACACCGAGGATCAGAAGGACCTTGGTGTGCATGTCGACCTGTCCCTTAAGGTAGTGAGACAGGTGGAGAAAGTGCTTAAGAAGGCACATGGGATGCTTGCCTTTATTAGCTGAGATATAGAGTTTAAGAGCAGGGAGGTTATGCTGGTAACGTAAGGAAGGTTAGGCCACAGTGAGTATATTATGTGCAGTTAATGAATCCACATTATAGGAGGGATGTGATAGCACTGGAAAAGGTCGAGTGAAGATATACCAGGATGTTACCTGGGATGGTTGTCCAGTTATGAACAGAGATTGGACAGACCGGGGCTGTTTTCCTTGGAGCAGAGGAGACTGAGAGGGAACATAATGGAGATGTATCAAATTATGACAGGGGTAGACAGGAGGAAACATGAAACTTTCCTGCACAAACTCTGTGACCTACACATCTTTCCTAAAATTGCAGGGTCCCAGAACGAGACACAATACTGTAGCTGAGGTCAAACCAGTTTATTATACAGAATTAACTTGCTCTCTTGCTCTTGTACTCTATGCTGCTATTAAAAAAGCTGAGGATACTTTAGTAACCACTTTCTTTACTTGTTCTGCCACCTTTAGTGAGTTACGGTCAGTCTTCCTGCATTCCCCAGTCCCTCTACTTACCTATGGAATTCTCTACCACAAAGTCTAGGGAGGCCAAGTCAGGAAACAGACAAATGTTTAGATTTTAAACACATCAAGGGGTGTACACACACACTTTACCAAGCATACAGACATTCACACGTAGACACTCACACTCCTCTATCATGCACACACACACATATAAGTCTATGTGGTGAATTTGCATTTGCAGATATATTCTATTTTGCTCTAAAAGTGTACAATCTGCAGGCATTCAATCCATGTAATATTTTGTAAATTCCACTTTGGAAATAGAACCAGTCTGACTTAAGATTGGGATACAGACAGACTCTAACCTCACACCTTTAATGCATTGTCTGAGCTGAGATGTCATCTTGTTTCGATAAAACCTTAAGTTATCTCGAGAATGTGACTTGAAAGAAGTTCTGTGATTTGTATATAAATGAACTGAAATCTACAACCCATTCTAAAAGATGAAAGACTTAACAGCAATCTAGATTTGTTCAATTTATCATTTCAATTGAATGACACTGTAATCTTTTGCTATAAATTCTGTCTTTTATGATCCTGTTCCACAGTTACCTGATGAAAGAGCAGCACTCCAAAAGCTAGTGCTTCCAGATAAACCTGTTGGACTATAACCTGGTGTTGTGATTTTTAACAATGTTTCATAACACACAAAAACTTTGCAATTATGCCCTGTACACGAAGGTCCTGGAACGCTGGCCTCTAACTAGACGACTGGAGTGTAGGAATGCAGAGGTTATGCTGCAGCTATCCAAAACCCTGGTTAGCCCCCATTTGGAGTACTGAGAGGAAATCAGGGCACCACACTTGAGGAAGG
>NW_025169471.1:0-1747 GCF_004010195.1 Chiloscyllium plagiosum | reverse complement strand
CATGTAACTCCTGTTCAGCAGAATCACTCCCAAAAACTTACGCACCACTGACATCAAGCTACTTGGTGTTTATGTCCCTGGCTTTCCCCTGCAGACTTTCCTAAATATTGGCACAACATCAGGCACACTTCAAGCTTCCAGTTCTTCACCCGTGGCTGTCAGTGATAGAAAAATCTCTTTCTGGGACCCCACAATTTGTTCCTGAGCTTCCCACATTTTGTACTTGATTAGTTCCCAGGGATTTGTCTACCTTTTATGCATTTTAAAACCTCCAGTACCTCCTGTTCTGTAATGTGGACTCTTTTGAAGACATCATTGTTTATTTCCCTGACTTTGCCAGTCTTTCTTTACATAAGTTGAAACGTGACATTTTCGTTTAGGATCTCAGCCATCTCCTCTGGTTCCACATTTGGTTGGCCCCATTGATCATTAAGGAACCATATTCCGTCCGTATTTAATTTTCTGTTGTTAATATACTTATATTTTCCTCAGTTTGATCTGCCAGAGCTTTCTGTGGTTCCCTATGGGCCCTCCTGATTTCCCACATAAATGTATTCCTCCACCCGCAATGTTCTTCAATGGATTCCTTTAACCCAGCTGGCTATATGTGACATGTGCTCCATTTCTCTTGATGACAACCTCAACATCTCCAGCCATTCAGTGTTTCTTACTTGTATCAGCATTGTCCTTCACACTAACAGGAATATGCTGGCCTGAACTCTCATTTTATCTCAAGTTTGAAAGCTTCCCATCTGCCTGACGTCCCTTTACTTGCAAATAGACTCCACAATCAATTATTAATTGCTCTTGACTAGTACCTTCTGGATTCAGGCAGGGCCAGTTTTGATCATTAACTTGTGAACCAGCCATGTTCTTTTCCATTGCTATCTTCAAACTAATACGATTGTTGCGAATTTGCCAATGTGTTTCCCCACGAACACCTCAGTCCCCTTCCCTGCCTTGTTTCCCAAGCGAAGGTCAGTTTATACCCCTTCCTGCAGTCCGACCATTGACATTCTAACTGGGACAGTTTTGTTGAACATGCCTAACAAATCCCTCCCACCCAAGCTCTGAACACTCTGACAGTCCTAGTCTAAGTTTGAAAAGTTAAAATCCCCGACCATTACAACGCTATCATTCTTACAGATATCTGAGATCTCTCGACATATTTGCTGCTCAATTTTCCCACTGACTATTGAGGGCCTGTAGTGCAGTCATATCAAAGTGATGACCAATTCTTATTTCTCATTTCCACCATTACAGCATCACTGGGCGATCCCCAGGAATATCCTCTCTAAGTACTGCAGTGATGTTTCACTGATCAAAAACTCCAATCCTCCTCCTCTCTCACTCCTGTTCTCTCCATCCTGTAGAATCTGTACCCTGGAACAGAGAGCTGTCAGTCCTGTCCCTCCCTCAGCTGTATTTCTGTAATATCTATGGTGTCTCAGTCCCATGTACCCGTCCATGCACCAAGATCATCTGCCTTTCCTGTTATGTTGAAATAAAGTTGTTTAATTGATCAGTTTTCTCTCATTGCCTGCTGTGCTCGTGCCTGCCTTGTCTATGTAAATGACTCTCTTGAAATTCTGTCCCAGCCTCAACCTTCAGATCGTATCCTGAAATCATCCCATTCACCTTTCATGTAATCTGCACACCTGATAATGACACCTTCTGCTTTCACATCCAAGGTATTCATGTACGTACAAACAGTAATGGCTCCTGCACAGATCCCTGTGTAAAACCC
>NW_025169470.1:0-1747 GCF_004010195.1 Chiloscyllium plagiosum | reverse complement strand
TTTCAATTACCATTCTCACGATAACTTAAGGTTTTATATAAAAAAAGTGACATCTCAGCTCAGACAGTGCATTAAAGATGTGAGTCTGTCTGTACCTCAATTCTGAGTCAGACTGGTCCTATTTCCAAAGGCAGAAATTATACATTGTTACATGGGTTGACTGCCTGCAGAATGCGAGTAGTTTGGACAAAATAAAATGACTGCAATTACGATTATTTCAATGCAAATTCATCCCATAGACGTATGTGTTTGCGTGTGTGTTTGTGTCTGCACGTGGGCGCACGTGAGGGAGAGAGGGTGTGTTCTCGTGCAAGTGTGAGTGCGTATACAGGGTGTATTCTGTGCATGAGAGAGAGCGCGTGTGTGAGAGAGAGTGCGTGCGTATGAATATGGAAGTTCTCTGTCACTCATATTTTAACAGATTACACGGTGTGGTGCGCTTTTCTGGGTGTTTGGTTTAATTAACCGAAAGGTCATGACCGTGTCGTAACATATTTACCTTCCTCACTATTGACTTAACCGGAAAATTTACCTTGAGGGAATCCTGGCCCAGAACTCCCAAGTCTCTTTGTACTTGACACTTTAAATTTTCTTTCCTTTTGAAAATAGTCCATGCATCTATTCTTCCTCCCAATGTGTATGACCGCTCACGTTCTCACATTGCATTGTATCTGTCATTTCTTCACCCACTCGCCTAACGAGTCTAAATCCTTCTGCAGTCTCCCTGCCTCGTCAATGCTAAACGTCCCTCTCCCAACTTGGGTATCTTCGGCAAACTTAGCCAGATTACCCTCATTTCCTTCATCTAGATCTAATTCCCTGCTTGAGGTCTTTCCTGGTTTCGTTATATTCCTCACAGGCTGTGTCCAAGTTTAGCCTCCTAAATCTTATACGTGTCTTTTTTTGATGAAATTCAGAACCGCCCTGGTTTTGTAAGTGTCCCTCACTTAGTCATGCTTGTCTTTCCTCCTGCCATTCCCAACATTAACCCACTGGGAATTCCACTCCATACTTTCCTCTATCTCAGATATCCATTTACCATTACTTTCTCTCTCTTTCCTCCAACTCAGTTAATGTTGTCCCTGCCTCTTGTATCATGACCTACAAACTTCCTCACCAGTCTGGTGTGTGGTACTTTCAGGAAATCCGTGTAATTCTTGGCAGTAGTATTGCTCTCATTGGCACTTTTCACTAATACATCAAAACTAAGATCAACAAGTTAGTTATGCACAATTTCCCCTTGACGTTTCCTTACCAGCCTACCTTATCCACATGACTACAAGCTTTATTTCCAATTATTGTTGCCAAGAGCTTCCCAGAGCAAAACTAACAAGACTGTAAGTGCCACGAAATGCTTTAGAACCCTTTCTGGAACAATGGTGGAATGTTGGTAGTCCTCCAGTCTCCTGATACCTCCTCAGCATCCAGGCGAGACTGTATTGTTGAGCCTCATGCCCAGAATGTCTCCCTTCACCACACAAATCCTTAGTTGCATCTCATTCAGTCCTGATACCCATTAACTCTGAGTGCCAACTGCATTTGGTCAGATACATGGATAGGATAGAAAACAGAACTCCTTCATTGTGGAAACAGGGCATTCAGCTCAACAATTCCACACCAACCCTCCAAATAGCATCCCACCCAGACCCATCCCCCTATCTTAACTCTATAACCCTGCATGTGCGAGATATGCGGCTGTCCAGCCCCATCTCCTGCACTTTTATTTCCCTGCCCAGGAACAAAGACA
>NW_025169469.1:0-1747 GCF_004010195.1 Chiloscyllium plagiosum | reverse complement strand
TAGGGCAGACCAGGAAAGCACGAGATTCACTTCTTGAAAGTACATAGGAAAAGCAAATTGGTGTTTTACAATCGACATTGACTTTAAGGTCACTGTTACTGCCACCAGATTTTGCATCTTAATATTTTTAAATTATTTTTAACTTCCACAATCTGCCACAGCATTAGTCTAGTCTGGATTAGTAATCCAGTGACACCTCCACAACAGTACCATCCCCACATGGAGACCTATCAGAAACCACACTGAGCAGGTTATTTCTGTGCTGCGTGACATCTGTCAAAAATAACTCCACCAATTTGACTATCGTGACTGTACTGGGGGAGTGGTAAT
Organism: Chiloscyllium plagiosum; assembly: GCF_004010195.1. Taxonomy (NCBI): domain Eukaryota; kingdom Metazoa; phylum Chordata; class Chondrichthyes; order Orectolobiformes; family Hemiscylliidae; genus Chiloscyllium; species Chiloscyllium plagiosum. The sequence goes on along the minus strand of NW_025169469.1, from coordinate 1,417 downwards.
TGGTCAGATTGTAATTATCCTCCTCTTAAGGGACCGGACATAGATTAGATTACTTACAGTGTGGAAACAGGCCCTTCGGCCCAACAAGTCCACACCGACCCGCCGAAGCGCAACCCACCCATACCCCTACATCCACCCCTTTAACCTAACACTACGGGCAATTTAGCATGGCCAATTCACCTGACCCGCACATCTTTGGACTGTGGGAGGAAACCGGAGCACCCGGAGGAAACCCACGCAGACACGGGGAGAATGTGCAAACTCCACACAGTCAGTCGCCTGAGTCGGGAATTGAACCCGGGTCTACAGGCGCTGTGAGGCAGCAGTGCTAACCACTGGGCCACCGTGCCGCCCACGGTGGCCCAGTGCTGAATAATTTTCCACATTGCCAGAGAGATGTCAGAGTTGGAGCTGCATTGAAACAGCTTCCCCAGGGAAACGGCTTGTTGTGCAGCACAAGTCTTCAGTCCGAGAGCAGGAATCGTGTCAGGACCCATTGCCTTTGTCGTATCTACTGTGTTCAGCTGTTTCTTCATCTCACGTGCATCGAATAGTATTGATTAAAGACTAGCATCTGTGATTCTGTGGGCACTATGGCGACAGTGAACTGGATCATCGACTCAGCACTTCTGGTTGAGGATCACGCAGATACTACATTCTTTTCTTTTGCACTGATGTGTACGTCTGTTCTATTATCTAGGATGGGGATGGTTGTGGATCACTTTCCTCCAGTCATTTGTTTAATCGTCCATCACCATTTATGATTGAATGTGGCAGGACTGCAGAGCTTCGATCAAATCTGTTGGTCAAGTGCGGTAACATTAATGGGTTAGCATTAGGTTTAGGTTCACATGGTTCTGACCCTGACATGTTCACATACAGTCATTACTGAAACATAGATTGTGTTGATTGTAATGGCAGACTAAGGAGATTATCCCTGGTCAAAATGTTACAGGTGGTGGTTGAATGGTGTTCTGCTTCTCCTGCTACTGTGGTGTACAGCACGACATGAATACGCAGTTTTCAGCTGCACTATCTGAAATGCAATTCTGCTGTCTGTCCCCAAGTTCACATCGAGACTCTTTCACCCGTCAACCCTGTACTCAGTGACCTACTCTGGTTTCTGATGTGGTAGCACTTTCATTTTCATATTCTCATTCTGCTGAGGTCATGCTTCCAATCTGACACATTCCATAAAAAAAATAACTGATATTAGTTCAATTGTGTAATTCATCTGAATGTTTTTCCTTGAGTAATACCATCTTCTGTGTTTAAATGGAATGTGTTTCCCTCTGTTTTACTCCCCGACCATGATTAAGAGCTCTATAGTGTCAGTGATGCCAGCCTTACGTAATTTCAGAGCCAACGAATTTGCTGGATTCCAAATCATCTTCACCACATTGTATGTTTTCTCTTT
>NW_025169468.1:0-1747 GCF_004010195.1 Chiloscyllium plagiosum | reverse complement strand
CTCGCACTGCACTGGGACCCATTCCCCTCGCACGGCACTGGCACTCATGTCTCTCGCACAGCACTGGGACCCATTCCCATCGCACTGCCCTGGGACCCATTTCCCTCGCACTGCACCGGGACTCCTTTCCCTCGCACTGCACTGGGACCCATTCCCCTCGCACTGCACCGGGACCCATTCCCCTCGCACTGCACTGGGACTCATTTCCCTCGCACTGCACCAGGACCCATTCCCCTCGTACTGCACAGGGACCCATTTCCCTCGCACTGCACTGGGACTCATTTCTCTCACACTGCACTGGGACCCATTTCCCTCGCACTGCACTGGGACTCATTTCCCTCGCACTGCACTGGGAGCCATTCCCCTCGCAGTGCACTGGGACTCATGTCTCTCGCACAGCACTGGGACGCATTCCCCTCGCACTGCACCGGGACCCATTCCCCTCGCACTGCACTGGGACGCATTTCCCTCGCAATGCACCGGGACTCATTTCCCTCGCACTGCACTGGGACTCATTTCCTTCGCACTGCACCAGGACCTATTTCCCTCACACTGCACTGGGACCCATTCCCCTCGCATTGCACCGGGACTCATTTTCTTCGCACTGCACTGGGTCTCATTTCCCTCGCACTGCACTGGAAACTCATTTCCCTCGCACTGCACTGGAACCCATTTCCCTCGCAGTGCACCAGGACCCATTCCCCTCGTACTGCACAGGGACTCATTTCCTTTGCACTGCACTGGGACCCATTTCTCTCGCACTGCACTGGGACTCATTTCCTTTGCACTGCACTGGGACCCATTCCCCTCTCACTGCACTGGGACTCATTTCTCTCGCACTGCACTGGGACTCATTTCCGTCACACTGCACTGGGACCCATTTCTCTCGCACTGCACTGGGACTCATTTCCCTCACACTGCACAGGGACCCATTTCCCTCGCACTGCACTGGGACTCATTTCCTTCGCACTGCACTGGGTCTCATTTCCCTCGCACTGCACTGGGACTCATTTCCCTCGCACTGCACTGGGACTCATTTCCCTCGCACAGCACCAGGACCCATTCCCCTCGTACTGCACAGGGACTCATTTCCTTCGCACTGCACTGGGACCCATTTCCTTCGCACTGCACTGGGTCTCATTTCCCTCGCACTGCACTAGAAACTCATTTCCCTCGCACTGCACTGGGACTCATTTCCCCCGCAGTGCACCAGGACCCATTCCCCTCGTACTGCACAGGGACTCATTTCCTTTGCACTGCACTGGGACTCATTTCTCTCGCACTGCACTGGGACTCATTTCCCTCACACTGCACTGGGACTCATTTCCCTCACACTGCACAGGGACCCATTTCCCTCACTCTGCACTGGGACTCATTTCCTTCGCACTTCACTGGGAATCATTTCCTTCGCACTGCACCGGGACTCATTTCCCACACACTGCACAGAGACTCATTTCCCTCGCACTGCACTGGGACTCATTTCCTTCGCACTGCACTGGGTCTCATTTCCCTCGCACTGCACTGGGACTTATTTCCCTCGCACTGCACTGGGACTCATTTCCCCTGCACAGCACTGGGACTCATTTCCCTTGCACTGCACCAGGATGCATTCCCCTCGCACTGCACGGGGACCCATTCCCCTCGCACTGCACTGGGACTCATTTCCCTCGCACTGCACCAGGATCCATTCCCCTCGCACTGCACCAGGACCCTGTCCCCTCGCACTGCACTGGGACTCATTTCCCTC
>NW_025169467.1:0-1747 GCF_004010195.1 Chiloscyllium plagiosum | reverse complement strand
TGGTCTTTCAGATGTGGTTCAACATCCACAAAATTGTATCTTTAATCTGGAGTAAGAGCCGTGGCTAATTTGTTCTGTGACATTACAAAAGTGTAAACTCTTTAGAAGTATTTTATTGACTGTTAACTGTTTTGGAACATTCTTTGGTTGTGGAGGTGCTTTGTAAATGCAAATTTGTTTTTTTTATATTCTCTCCTAAACCACCCCATTTGCTCCACTGTGTTCAAAACCAATTTCAGTGTCCCAGCTGAGATCCATTAACCCAAAGGAAACCTGTACTTTTTATTCTGTTTGATTTTGTGGTAAGTGCTGAAAAATGTGTTGCTGGAAAAGCGCAGCAGGTCAGGCAGCATCCAAAGAGTAGGAGAATCGACATTTCGGGCATAAGCCCTTCTTCAGGCTTCAACACATTTTTCAGCTCTGATCTCCAGCATCTGCAGTCCTCACTTTCTCCTAGTTGATTTTGTGCTAGTAACTTTTTAATGATATAATTGAGCATTGGGTGATGCAGACAGTTTAAAATCATAGAATCCCTGCAGTGAAGAAACTGGCCAGTTCACCCTCCGTCCACACCAACCCTCCGAAAAGCATCCCACCCAGACCCACCCCTCTACATTTTTCCTGTAACTGTGTATTTCCCTTGGCTAATCTACCTAGCCTGTACATCCCTGGACACTATGGGCAACTTAGCATGACCAGTCCACTTCACCTGCACATCTTTGGACTTTGGGAGAAAACTGGAACACCTAGAGGAAACCCAAGCAGACACTGGGAGAAAGTGCAAACTCCACACAGGCACTCGCCCCAATGGTGGAATCGAACCTGGGTCCCTGGCGCTGTGATGCAGCAAAATCACTCTTCTTAAATTATGCAATTTTCTGCTCAGCTCTTGACCATGTTTTTGTCAGTGTTAATCATCAGTCTCTGGTACCTCAGCTGAAGGGACTGGTGTGAAAGAGTCACACAAAGTGCACATTTTAATGGGATGGGGTAGTCGAAGGTAGCTGACCTGTTATCACTTTAAAGAAATCTGGGTAGGTAAATGGACTGGACAAATTTTTATTGTGACCCAGATTTATTTTTCCCTATCTCTCCTTGCAGACAGGTGAAATGTCAAAAGCAACTATTACAGAGATTCCTTTTCTGGCCACTTTTCCTTAAGAATTTCCTGGTATACTGATAGTCTCCTGATGGATAAGTCATTGTTTCCTGCAGTTTCAGCTGATCTGCCTTGGGAACTCTGTTGGGAATGTTACCCAGTTTGTTTTTGCAGATGACACCAACATTGGAGGTGTAGTAGGCAGCAAAAAAGGTTACCTCAGAGTACAACAGGTTCTTGATCAGATGAGTCAATGGGCTGAGGAGTGGCAGATGGAGTTTAGTTTGGATAAATGTGAGGTGCTGCATTTTGGAAAAGCAATTTAGGGCAGTACTTAGCTATTGGTAAGGTCCTGGGGTGTGGTGTTGAACAAAGAGACCTTGGAATGCAGGTTCATAGTTCGTTGAAAGTGGAGTCACAGGTAGATAGGATAGTGAAGAAGACATTTGGTGTGCTTTCCTTTAGTAGAACACTGAGTATCAGAGTTGGTAGGTCATGTTGCAGCTGTACAGGACATTGGTTAGGCCACTTTTGGAATATTGTGTGCAATTCTGGACTCCCTCCTATAAGAAGGATGTTTGTGAAACTTGAAAGGGTTCAGAAAAGATTTACAAGAACGTTAATAGGATTGGAGCTATAGGGAGGCCA
>NW_025169466.1:0-1747 GCF_004010195.1 Chiloscyllium plagiosum | reverse complement strand
TATACTGGGATAAAAATACCGGGATAACAATACCGGGGTAACTATATTGGGATAAAAATACCGGGATAACAATACCAGGATAACAATACCAGGGTATCAATACCGGAATAACAATACCGGAACAACAATACCTGGATAACAACACTTGGATAGGTATACCGGGGTAACAATACCGGGATAACAAAACCGGGATAACAATACCGGGATAACAATACTGGGATAAGTATGCCAGGATAACAATAATGGGATAACAATGCCGGGGTAACTATGCCGGGATAACAATACTGGGATAACAATACTGGGGTAACAATACCGGGATAACAAAACTGGGATAACAATACTGAGATAGGTATGCCAGGATAACAATGCAGGGATAACTATACCGGGGTAACTATATTGGGATAAAAATACCGGGGTAACAATACCGGGGTAACTATACTGGGATAAAAATACCGGGACAACAACACCGGGATAACAACACCGGGGTAACAATACGGGGTTTCAATACCTGGATAACAATACTGGGATAACAATACTAGGATAACAATACTGGGATAACTATGCCGGGATAACAATACTGGGATAACAATACTAGGATAACAATACTGGGATAACAATGCCGGGATAACAATACCGGGATAACAATCCCAGGAAAACTAGACCGGGATAACAATACTGGAATAACAATTTCAGGATAACGATATCGGGATAACTATACCGGGATAGCAATACCGGGATAACTAGACCGGGATAACAATACTGGAATAACAATACTGGGATAACTATACCAGGATAACTATAGCGGGATAGTGATACTGGGATAACTATACCGGAATAACAATACCAGGATAACAATACCGGGATAACAATACCGGGATAGCAATTCTGGGATAACTATACCGGGATAACTATACCGGGATAACTAGACCGGGATAACAATACCGGGAAAACAAAACCGGGATAACTATACCGGGAAAGCAATATTGGGATAACAATACCGGGACAACTATACCAGAATAACTAGACCGGGATAACAATACCGGGATAACAAAACTGGGATAACTATACTGGGATAGCAATACTGGGATAACAATACCGGGATAACTATACCGGAATAACAATACCGGGATACCAATACCAGGATAACTATACTGGGATAACAATACTGGGAAAACTACCGGGATAACAATACCGGGACAACAATACCTGGATAACAATACTGGGATAGGTATACTGGGATAACAAAACCAGGATAAATATGCCAGGATAACAATACCGGGATAACAATGCCGGGGTAACTATGCCGTGATAACAATACCGGGGTAACAATACCTGGATAACAATACTGGGATAACAACACCGGAATAACTATACCGTGATAACAATACCGGGGTAACAATACCGGGATAACAAAACCGGGATAACAATACTGTGATAGGTATGCCAGGATAACAATTGCGGGATTACAATACCGGGGTAACTATACCGGGGAAACAATACCGGAGTAACAATACCGGGATAACAATAACGGAATAACAATACTGGGATAATAATACCGGGGTAACAATACCGGGATAACTATACCGGGATAGCAATACTGGGATAACAATACCGAGATAGGTATGCCAGGATAACAATACCGGTATAACAATACCGGGGTAACTATATTGGGATAAAAATACCGGATAACAATACCAGGGTATCAATACCGGAATAACAATACCGGGACAACAATACCTGGATAACA
>NW_025169465.1:0-1747 GCF_004010195.1 Chiloscyllium plagiosum | reverse complement strand
CGGATATTGATATCCCACTGTCCAGTCGGAGATCGATATCCCACAATCCTATCGGGGATTGCTATCCCACAGTCCTGTTGTAGGTTGCTGTCCCACTGTCCTGCCGGAGAGTGATATCCCACTGTCCTGTCGGATATTGATATCCCACTGTCCTGTCGGAGAGTGATATCCCACTATCCTGTCGGTGATTACTATCCCACTGTCCTGCCGGAGATTGATGTCCCACTGTCCTGTCGGAAATTGCTGTCCCACTGTCCTGTCGGATATTGATATCCCACTGTCCTGTCAGTGATTGCTATCCCACTATCCTGTCGGATATTGATATCCCACTGTCCTGTCGGAGATTGCTATCCCACTGTTCTGTCGGATAGTGATATCCCACTGTCCTGTCGGAGATTGCTATCGCACTGTCCTGTCGGAGAGTGATATCCCACTGTCCTGTCGGAGATTGCTATCCCACTGTCCTGTCGGAGAGTGACATCCCACTGTCCTGTCGGATATTGATATCCCACTGTCCTGTCGGAGATTGCTATCCCACTGTCCTGTTGGAGATTGATATCCTACTGTCCTGTCAGAGATTTCTATCCCACTGTCCTGTCGGAGAGTGATATCCCACTGTCCTGTCGGAGATTGCTATCCCACTGTCCTGTCGGAGAGTGACATCCCACTGTCCTGTCGGATATTGATATCCCACTGTCCTGTCGGAGATTGCTATCCCACTGTCCTGTTGGAGATTGATATCCTACTGTCCTGTCAGAGATTTCTATCCCACTGTCCTGTCGGAGAGTGATATCCCACTGTCCTGTCGGAGATTGCTATCCCACTGTCCTACGGGAGAGTGATATCCCACTGTCCTGTCGGAGAGAGACATCCCACTGTCCTGTCGGAGAGTGATATCCCACTGTCCTGTCAGAGAGTGATATCCCAATGTCCTGCCGGAGATTGCTATCCGACTTTCCTGTTGGAGATTGCTATCCCACTGTCCTGCCGGAGATTGCTATCCCACTTTCCTGTCGGAGATTGATATCCCACTGTCCAGTCGGAGATTGCTGTCCCACTGTCCTGTCGAATATTGATATCCCACTGTCCTGTCGGAGATTGCTATCCCACTATGCTGCCGGAGATTGATATCCCACTGACCTGTCGGAGATTGATATCCCACTGTCCAGTTGGAGATTGCTATCCCACTGTCCTACGGGAGATTGCTATCCCACTGTCCTGTCGGAGATTGCTGTCCCACTGTCCAGTCGGAGATTGCTGTCCCGCTGTTCTGTCGGAGATTGCTATCCCACTCTCCTACGGGAGATTGATATCCCACTGTCCAGTCGGAGATTGCTGTCCCACTGTCCTGTCGGATATTGTTATCCCACTGTCCAGTCGGAGATTGCTATCCCACTGTCCAGTCGAGATTGCTGTCTCACTGTCCTGTCGAATATTGATATCCCACTGTCCTGTCGGAGATTGATCTCCCACTGTCCAGTCGGAGATTGCTGTCTCACTGTCCTGTCGGAGATTGCGATCCCACTATCCTGCCGGAGATTGATATCCCACTGACCTGTCGGAGATTGCTATCCCAATGTACTGTCAGAGAGTGATATCCCACTGTCCTGGCGGAGAGTGATATCCCAATGTCCTGCCGGAGATTGCTATCCCACTTTCCTGTCGGAGATTGATATCCCACTGTCCAGTCGGAGATTGCTGTCCCACTGTCCTGTCGAATATTGATATCCCACTGACCTGTCGGAGA
>NW_025169464.1:0-1747 GCF_004010195.1 Chiloscyllium plagiosum | reverse complement strand
GAAGGAGGTCCAGGTGAGGGTGATAGGCTGGAGTGGGGTGGGGGCGGATTGGTCAGGAAGCACCGCCTTCCTAACCTGCAATCTTCTTCCTGACCTCTCTGCCCCCCTAAAAACTTTCAAAGGCTGACTAGGGGCAGATGTTCACAGGTAAAGGGACGGCTGGAAAATGGGAAGCCTTCAGAAATGAGGCAACAAGAGTCCAGAGAAAGTATATTCCTGTCAGGGTGAAATGAAAGGCTGGTAGGTGTAGGGAATGCTGGATGACCAAAGAAATTGAGGGTTTGGTGAAGAAAAAGGAAGCATATGTCAGGTAAAGACAGGAGAGATTGAGTGAATCCTTAGAAGAGTATAAAGAAAGTAGGAATATACTTAAGAGGGAAATCAGGAGGTCAAAAAGGGGACATGAGGTAACTTTGGCAAATAGAATTAAGGAGAATTCAAAGGGGTTTTACAAATACGTTAAGGACAAAAGGGTAACTAGGGAGACAATAGTTTCCCCTCAAAGATCAGCAAGGTTGCCTTTGTGTGGAACCACAGGAGATGGGGCAGATACTAAACGAGAATTTTGCATCAGTGTTTCCTGTGGAAAAGGATATGGAAGACATAGAATGTATGGGTAAATAGACGGTTACATCTTGCAAAATATCCATATTACAGAGGAGGAGGTGATGGATGTCTTAAAATGCATAAAAGTGGATAAATCCCAAGGACCTGATCAGGTGTACTCTAGGACTCTGTAGGAAGCTAGAGAAGTGATTGCTGGGCCTCTTGCTGAGATATTTGTATCATCGATAGTCACAGGTGAGGTGCCGGAAGACTGGAGGTTGGCTAACGTTTAAGAAGGGTGGTAAGGACAAGCCAGGGAACTATAGACCGGTGAGCCTGACGTCAGTGGTGGGCAAGTTGTTGGAGGAAGTCCTGAGGGATAGGACGTACATGTATTTGGAAAGGCAAGGACTGATTGAGGATAGTTAACATGGCTTTGTGCATGGGAAATCATGTCTCACAAATTTGATTAAGTTTTTTGAAGAAGTAACAAAGAAGATTGATGAGGGCAGAGCAGTAGATGTGATCTATATGGACCTCATTAAGGTGTTCAACAAGGTTCCCCATGGGAGACTGATTAGCAAGGTTAGAGCTCATGGAATACAGGGAGAACTAGCCATTTGGATACAGAACTGGCTCAAAGATAGAAGACAGAGGGTGGTGGTGGAGGGTTGTTTTTCAGACTGGAGGCCTGTGACCAGTGGAGTGTCACAAGGATCGGTGCTGGATCCACTACTTTTCATCATTTATATAAATGATTTGGATGTGAACACAAGAGGCACAGTTAGTAAGTTTGCAGATGACACCAATATTGGAGATGTAGTGGACAGCAAATAAGGTTGCTTGAGTGTATAACAGGATCTTGATCAGATGGGCCAATAGGCTGAGGAGTGACAAATAGATTTTAATTTCGATAAATGTGAGATGCTGAATTTGGGAAAAGCAAATCTTAGCAGGACTTATACACTTAATGGTAAGGTCCTAGGGAGTGTTGCTGAACAAAGAGACCTTGGAATGCGGGTTCATAGCTCCTTGAAAGTGGAGTTGCAGGTAGATAGGATAGTGAAGAAGGCGTTTGGTATGCTTTCCTTTATTGGTCAGAGTATTGAGTACAGGAGTTGGGAGGTCATGTTGTGGCTGTACAGTACATTGGTTAAGATACTGTTGAAATATTACATGCAATTCTGGTCTCCTTCCTATC
>NW_025169463.1:0-1747 GCF_004010195.1 Chiloscyllium plagiosum | reverse complement strand
ATTGACCATGCTAAATTACCCCATAGTGTTCAGAGATGTGCAGGTTAGGGTGGATTGGCCATGGTGAATTACCCATAGTGCCCAGGGATGTGCAGGTTAGGGTGGATTGGCCGTGCTAAATTACCCATAGTGTGCAGGGATGTGCACGTTAGGGTAGATTGGCCATGCTAAATTACCCATAGTGCCCAGGGATGTGCAGGTTAGGGTGGATTGGCCGTGCTAAATTACCCATAGTGCTCAGGGATGTGCAGGTTAGGGTAGATTGGCCATGGTGAATTACCCATAGTGCCCAGGGATGTGCAGGTTAGGGTGGATTGGCCATGCTAAATTACCCATAGTGCCCAGGGATGTGCAGGTTAGGGTGGATTGGCCGTGCTAAATTACCCATAGTGTGCAGGGATGTGCACGTTAGGGTGGATTGGCCATGCTAAATTACCCATAGTGTTCAGGGATGTGCACGTTAGGGTGGATTGGCCATGCTAAATTACCCATAGTGTGCAGGAATGTGCACCTTAGGGTGGATTGGCCATGCTGAATTAACCATAGTCCTCAGGGATGTGCAGGTTAGGGTGGATTGGCCATGCTAAATTACCCATAATGCCATGGGAGGTGCAGGTTAGGGTGGATTGGCCATGCTAAATTACCCCATAGTGTTCAAGAACGTGCAGGTTAAGGTGGATTGGCCATGCTAAATTACCCATAGTGCCCAGGGGTGTGCAGGTTAGAGTGGATTGGCCATGCTAAATTACCCCATAGTGTTCAGGGATGTGCAGGTTAGGGTGGATTGGCCCTGCGAAATTATCCATAGTGCTCAGGGATGTGCAGGTTAGGGTGGATTGGCTGTGCTAAATTACCTCCTGTGTTCAGAGAGGTGATAGTTAGGATGAATTGGCCATGCTAAATTACCCATAGTGTTCAGGGATGTGCACGTTCGGGTGGATTGGCCATGCTGAATTACCCATAGTGTTCAGGGATGTGCACGTTAGGATGGATTCGCCATTGTAAATTACCCATAGTGCTCAGGGATGTGCAGGTTTGGGTGGATTGGCCATGCTAAATTACCCATAGTGTTCAGGGATGTGCAGGTTAGGGTGGATTGGCCATGCTAAATTACCCATAGTGCTCACGGATGTGTAGGTGGGGGTGGATTGGCCAAGCTAAATTACCCATACTGCCCAGGGATGTGCAGGTTTTGGTGGATTGGCCATGCTAAATTACCCATAGTGTCCAGGGATGTGCAGGTTCGGGTGGATTAGCCATGCTAAATTACCCATAGTGCCCTGGGATATGCAGGGTCGGGTGGATTGGCCATGCTAAATTAGCCATAGTGCCCAGGGATGTGCAGGTTAGGGTGGATTGGCCATGCTAAATTACCCATAGTGTTCAAGAATCTGCAGGTTAGGGTGGATTGGCCATGCTAAATTACCCCATAGTGCTCAGGGTTGTGCAGGTTAGGGTGCATTGGCCATGCTAAATTACCCATAGTGTTCAAGAATGTGCAGGTTAGGGTGGATTGGCCATGCTAAATTACCCATAGTGTTCAGGGATGTGCAGGTTCGGGTGGATTGGCCATGCTAAATTAACCATAGTGCTCAGGGATGTGCAGGTTAGGATGGATTGGCCATGCAAAATTACCCATTGTGCCCTGGGAAGTGCAGGTTAGGGTGGATTGGCCATGCTATATCACCCATAGTGCCCTGAGATGTGCAGTGTCGGGTGGATTGGCCATGCTGAATTACCCATAGTG
>NW_025169462.1:0-1747 GCF_004010195.1 Chiloscyllium plagiosum | reverse complement strand
ATTCCGGTATCTGGATAACTGGGGTTCTTTCTGCGGAAGGTGGGACGTCTATAAACAGGATGGTCTACACCTGAACCTGAGGGGCATCAGTATCCTTGGGGGTAGGTTTGCTAGTGCTCTTGGGGGGCGGAGGGGAGTTTAAACCAACTCTGCAGTGGCATGGGAACCTAGACTGTAACGTTAGGGTGCAGGACCTGGAGTTTAGGGAGGTTAGGAACATGGCATCAATCTCAAAGGAGGGTCCCTGTAAACAGGAAAGTGGTTTGAAGTGTGTATACTTCAATGCAAGAAGTATACGAAACAAGGTAGGTGAACTTGCAGCGTGGGTTGGTACCTGAGATTTCGATGTGGTGGCTATTACGGAGACATGGGTAGAACTGGGACAGGATTGGCCTTTGCAGGTTCCAGGGTTTAAATGTTTTAGTAGGGTCAGAGATGGGGGAAAAAAAGGGGGAGGTGTGGCATTGCTTGTCAAAGATACTATTATAGCGCTGGAAAGTACGATGGATGAAGACTCGCCATCTGAGGTAGTTTGGGCTGAGGTTAGGAATAGGAAAGGTGAGGTCACCCTGTTAGGAGTTTTGTACTGGTCTCCTAATAGTCCGATAGACGGAGAAGAAAGGATTGCGAGGATGATTCAGGAGAAGAGTGAAAGTAATAGGGTGGTTGTTATGGGGACTTTAACTTTCCACTTCTTGACTGGGAAAGCTATAGCTCAAGTTCGTTAGATGGGTCGGTGTTTGTCCAATGTGTGCAGGAGGGTTTCCTGACACAATATGTAGACAGGCCAACAAGAGGTGAGGCCATACTGGATTTGGTTCTGGGTAACGAACCAGGCCAGGTGTTAGAATTGGAGGTAGGTGAGCACTTTGGGGACAGTGACCATACTTCGGTGACTTTTACCGAAGGGAGAGGGATAAGTGTGCACTGCAGGACAAGAGTTATAGCTGGTGGCAGGGAAATTATGATGCGGTGAGGCACGACCGAGCATGCGTGGCTTGGAGAAGTAGGCTTTAATGGAAGGGCGCAATTGATGTGTGGACCTTGTTCAAGGAGCAACTATTGAGTGTCCTTGATAAGTATGTACCTGTCAGGCAGGGAGGAAAGGGTCGTGTGAGGGAGCCGTGGTTTAATAAGGAATTGGAATCCCTTGTTAAAGAGAAGAGGACGGTCTAAGTAAAGATGAGGCGTGAAGGTTCAATTGGGGCGATTGAGATTTATAAAGTAGCCAGGAAGGATCTGAAGTGAGAGAGAGCGAAGAGCAGCAAGGAGGGGGCATGAAAAGTCCTTAGTTGGTAGGATGAGGGAAAACCCAAAGGCTTTCTATCGGTATGTCAGTAATAAAAGAATGACTAGAGTAGGAATAGGTCCAGTCAAGGATAGTAGTGGGAAGTTGCGTGTGGAGGCTGAAGAGATTGGGGAGACACTGAATGAATACTTTTCGTCAGTATTCACTCAGGAACAAGACATTGTTTCCGATGTGAATACTGAGTCACAATTAATTAAAATGGACGGCTTTGAGGTATGTCGGGAAGAGGTGTTGGAAATTCTGGAAAGGGTGAAAATAAATAAGTCCCCTGTGCCTGATGGCATTTATTCTAGGATTCTCTGGGAAGCAACGGAGAAGATTGCAGAGCCATTGGCCTTGGTTTTTATGTCCTCGTTGTCTACAGGAATTGTGCTAGAAGACTGGAGGATAGCAAATGTGGTTCCATTCTTCTAGAAGGGGAGTAGGGATAACCCGAGT
>NW_025169461.1:0-1747 GCF_004010195.1 Chiloscyllium plagiosum | reverse complement strand
CTTTCGAGCAATGCAGGCAGATCCCAGAGTTAGGTAGCATATATAGTAAATAATAGATAAAGAGCGGCAAAATTAAAAAAAAAACAAAACCACGGGTGCAGGTGAATGTTAAGAGTTTGTGTGTCCATTCAGTATTCTACCACCAGTAGGGTAGAAACTGTGGTGAAACCAACTGTTGCGTGTGTTCAGGCTTCAAAATCTTTTCCCTGATGGTAGAGGCTGTAGAAAAACATTGCCAGGTTGGGATGGATCTTTGACAATTCTGGCGGCCTTTCCTTGACAGTCGGCCTGGTAGATGGATTCTACAGATGGGAGATTGTCCTTAGTGATTCAAGTCCGCTCTTGAATGGTACAGTTGCCATACCAGGAAATGATACATCCAGACAGAATGCTCTCGATTCCGCATCTATAAACGTTGGCAAGGGTATTCACCGTCATGCCAAATTTCCTCAGCTGCCTGAGGATAGAGACGTTGTTGGGCCTTGTTAACCAATGCGTCCACATGAAGCGTCCAAGAAAGCTTGTTGTGGATGACCACTCCCAGGAGTTTGATACTCTCCACTCGTTCCTCCTCTCTGCTGTTAATGTGTGGGGGGCATGAGTAACATTCTGCCAAAGGTCAATAATGAGTTCCTTTATTTTGCCGGCATTGAGAGACGGGATGTTCTCAGTGCACCATTTTTCCAGGTCCTCCACCTCACATCTGTTGTCTGATTCGTTGGCATCTGAGATTCGACCGACTGTGGTGGCGTCATCAGTGAACTTGCAAATGGCATTAGTCTGATATATGGCGACGCAGTCATGGGTATACAGTGAGTATAGTAAGGAGTTGCATACGCACTCCTGCACAGGGCTCCAGTGTTGAGTGTTAGTGACGATGAAATATTGTCCCCAACCTTCAGAGGACAGGAACAGGGAGGTAATGAAATTGAATGTGTGGCTGGGGAACTGGTGCAGGAAGCAAGGATTTAAATTCTTGGACGACTGGGGTATGTTTTGCGGTCAGGATAAATTATACAAGAGGGACGGGTTGCACCTTAATGGGTGGGGGACCAGCATTCTGGCAGGTCGGTTTGCCACTGCAACACAGTGCGGGGGACCTAGAATCAGGGGATGTACACTCAGTATGGATAGACATGAGAAATTCTAAGGGTAGAAAGACCCTAATGAGAGTTATCTGCAGGCCCCCAAACAGTAGCCCGGCTGTAGTGTGTCAGTTGAATAAGGAGCTGAAATTTGCCTGTCACAAAGATATTACTACGGTTGTTATGGGGGATTTCAACATGCAGGTAAACTGGGAGAATCAGGATGGTACTGGACCCCAAGAAAGTGCGTTTTTGAAGTGCCTCTGAGATGGATTCTTACAACAGCTTGTGTTGGAGCCTACCAGGGACAAAGCAATTCTGGATCTGGTGTTGTGCAATGAGCCGGATTTGATCAGGGACCCCGAAGAAAGGGAGCCATTAGGAGGTCGTGATCACAATACAATAAGCTTTAATCTGCAAATTGAAAGGGAGAGGATAGAATCGGAAGTGACAATATTTCAGTTGAATAAGGGAAACGATGGAGTTATGAGTGAGGAGCTGGCCAATGTTCAATGGTGCAATACCCTGGCAGGGATGGCAGTGGAGCAACAATGGCAGGTATTTCTGGGTATAATGCAGAAGATGCAGGATCAGTTCATTCCAAAAAGGAAGAAAGATCCTAAGGGACCGCAGGGGTGGTGAGGGAAGTTAAGGACTATATA
>NW_025169460.1:0-1747 GCF_004010195.1 Chiloscyllium plagiosum | reverse complement strand
GGGAATGGGGAGGGTGAACTGCATAGCAGGGGCTAAGGGGGCAGAAGGGTGGACTCGGGGATGGTAGGAGTGTGTGAGAGGTGAACTGAGGGACAGTGGGAGTGAGGGAAGGCAGTCTGACAGTTGGGGGCATTGAACTGAGAGTCAGGGCACTGAAGAACACAGCTGAAAATGTGTTGCTGGAAAAGCGCAGCAGGTCAGGCAGCATCCAGGGAACAGGAGAATCGACGTTTCGGGCATAAGCCTTTCTTCAGGAAGAAGGGCTTATGCCCGAAAGGTCGATTCTCCTGTTCCCTGGATGCTGCCTGACCTGCTGCGCTTTTCCAGCAACACATTTTCAGCTCTGATCTCCAGCATCTGCAGTCCTCACTTTCTCCCTACTGAAGAACACAGGGACAGCTGCAGCAAACTTCCCACTTTACTCCAAAACCTCTTGCTGAGCAGTTTTGTTTTAACCTAAGGACGCCTGGCATCAGTTCTCCCGATCTATCTCTCTCTCTCTTCACGTGGCTAAAAAGACTGAATAAACCAGAAAGCTTAAACGGAAATAATCTCAGAAAAGACTTAGGATCAACTATCAGAGTGAACCACTGAACAGACAACAGTGAGTCATCATTGCTGAAATCAAAGGCACAATTTAGTTTAACGCACGTGGTGATCTGAATGTGTGATTTTCAGAATTTTGTTCCCTGCCTGTGGTTTTTGTTTGTCACCCATATGATCTGTGGCAAACCATCTGTTTTGTGTCTGTCTTAAACATGAAGGAGCATATTTGGAGTTTTAAAAGGGCTATAGTTCAAACCCCGTTGTAATACATTTGGTATCTTTTATCTACCATTTTTCAAAGTTAAATGTGTTCCAATAAATAATTTCTGTTAATGACGAAACATGATGTAAATTGCTTTTTTTTTTCTGAATAGCGGTCAGTTGGGGAAGTTGAGCATCTCAGTGGTCTAATTGAGATTTGACAGGCTTTGTGACAGTTTCTGAAACATTGGGATATGATTATTGGCACATTCTTCTCAGTTAGGTTAGTCAATCACAGAATCCCTACACTGCTGAAAGAGGCCATTTGGCCCATCAAGTCCGCACCAACCCTCCAAAGAGCATCCCATCCAAATCCAGCCACTCCATTTCCCGTAACCCTTCATTTCCAATGGCTAACCCACCTAGCCTGTACCATCCTGGACACTGCAGGACAATTAGCATGGCCAATCCGCTTAACGTGCAGTATTTGGACTGGGGAAGGAATTCAGAGTTCCTGGAGGAAACCCAAGTGGACACCAGGAAAGTGTGCAAACTCCACAGACAGTTGTCTGAGGGTGGAATCGAATCTGGGTCCCTGGTGATATGAGGCAGCAGTGCTAACCATTGAGCCACCATGCCACCTATGTCTTGCCACGGCAGTTGAATTCACAAACTCCACTGAAATAATTTCACATTTCAAGTTTTAAATTTCTCTACAAAGGCCATGAGATTATGACTGGTACACATAAGTGTTTCTTTATGGACGTGATGGTCATAAATACAAAATGTTTAAGAGGTATTAACAATCTCACTTACAGGCAGTAATAATCTACTTGTTCACTGTAGAGTACTTCTATGTCTTCTTCCCCAGTCAATGGCATCATAGAGTCACAGAGATGTACAGCGTGGAAACAGACCCTTCGGTCCAACTCATCCACGCCGATCAGATATCCCAACCCAATCTTGCCCCACCTGCCAGTACCCGGCCCATATCCCTCCA
>NW_025169459.1:238-1747 GCF_004010195.1 Chiloscyllium plagiosum | reverse complement strand
CACCTATAACATTTACACCTTTAATATTTACACAAATAACATTTACAAATATAACACTATTACCTTAAATATTTATACCGATAACATTTACACCTATAATATTTACACGTATAACATTTACTCTGAAAACTTTTAGACCAATAACATTTACACCTATAACACATACACTTATAACATTTACACCTATAAAATTTACTCCTATAATATTTCCACCAATAACATTTACACCTATAATATTTACACCTATAACATTTACACTCATAACACTTACACCTATAACATTTACACCAATATCACTTACACTTATAATATTTACACCTATAACATTTACACCAATAACATATTCACCTATAGGGTTTACACCTACAATATTTACACCTATAACATTTACACCTACAACATTTACACCAATAACACTTACACCTATAACAGTAATACCTATAATATTTACACCTATAACATTTACATCTTTAACATTTACTCCAAAACATTTACAACTATAACACTTACACCTATAATATTTACACCTATAACATTTACATCTTTAATATTTACACCAATAACATTTACAACTATAACACTAATACCTTAAATATTTCTACCGATAACATTTACACCTATAATTTTTACATGTATAACATTTACTCCGAAAACTTTTACACCATTAACATTTACACCTATAACACTTACACCAATAACATTTACACCAATACCATTTACACCAATAACATTTTTACCTGTAACATTTACACCTATAATATTTACACGTATAACATTTACTCTGAAAACTTTTACACCAATAACATTTACACCTATAACATTTACACCTATTACATTTACACCAATAACATTTACACCAATAACATTTTTACCTGTAACATTTACACCTATAATATTTACACCAATAACATATAGGCCAATAACATTTACACCTATAACACATACACTTATAAGATTTACACCTATAACATTTACTCCTATATTATTTCCACCAATAACATTTACACCTATAATATTTACACATATAATATTTACTCCGAAAACATTTACACCAGTAACATTTACACCAATAACATTTTCACCATAGGGTTTACACCTACAATATTTACACCTATAACATTTACACCTGCAACACTTATGCCAATAACATTGACACTAGTAACATTTACACCTATAATATTTACACCTATAACATTTACACCAATAACACTTACACCTATAACATTTACACCTATAATATTTACACCTTATAACATTTTCTCCAAAAACATTTACACCATTAACATTTACACCTATAACACTTACACCAATAACACTTACACCTATAACGTTTACACCTTTAATATTTACACCTATAACATTTACTCTGAAAACATTTACACCAATAACTTTTACACCTATAATACTTACACCTATAATATTTACACCTATAATGTTTACACCTATAACATTTACTCCGAAAACATTTACACCAATAAAATTTCCCCTATAACGCTCACACCAACAACC
>NW_025169459.1:0-207 GCF_004010195.1 Chiloscyllium plagiosum | reverse complement strand
ACACCATTAACATTTACACCTATAACACTTACACCAATAAGACTTACACCTATAACATTTACATCTTTAATATTTATGTCAATAACATTTACAACTATAACACTAATACCTTAAATATTTATACCGATAACATTTACACCTATAATGTTTACATGTGTAACATTTACTCTGAAAACTTTTAGACCAATAACATTTACACCTATAACA
>NW_025169458.1:674-1747 GCF_004010195.1 Chiloscyllium plagiosum | reverse complement strand
CCCAGCTTGTTGATTGTGGGGGATTCAGCAACACAAATCCTTGGATGTCACACGGCGTTATCAATGTGATCTCTTCTTGGAGGTGATAATTGTTTTGCATTTGTGTGGCACGGATGTTAATTGCCATTTGTCAGCCCAGGCCTGGAACATAGAACATGACAGCGCAGTAAAGGCCCTTCGGCCCTCGATTTTGCATCGACTTGTGAAACCAATCTCAAGCCCATTTAAATGCTGTCAAAGTTGGCAATTCCATGCCCTTACTACTCTCTGAGTAAGGAAACTACCTCTGACATCTGTCCTCTATCTATCACCCCTCAATTTAAAGCTCTGTCCCCTCATGCTAGCCATCTCCATCTGAGGAAAAGGGCTTTCACTGTCCACCCTATCTAATCCTCTAATCATCTTGTATGTTTCTATAAAGTCACCTCTCAACCTTCTTCTCTCTAACAAAAAACAGCTTCAAGTCCCTGAGCCTTTCCTCATAAGTCCTTCCCTCCATACCAGGCAACATCCTGGGAAATCTCCTCTGCACCCTTTCCAATGCTTCCACATCCTTCCTATAATATGGCGACCAGTACTGTACCACATTTCAAGTGCGGCCGCACCAGTGTTTTGTACAGCTGCAACATGACCTCATGGCTCCAAAGCTCAATCCCTCTACTAATAGAAGCTAACACACTGTACACCTTCTTAATAACCCTATCAGCCTGAGTCGCAACTTTCTGGGATCTATGTGTATAGACATGGTGATATGGTGGCACAGTGGCGGAGTGGTTAGCACTGCTGCCTCACAGCACCAGAGATCTGGGTTCAATTCCCATCTCTGATGACTGACTGTGTGGAGTTTACACATTCTCCCTGGGTTTGCTCCGGTTTCCTCCTACAGTCCAAAAATGTGCTGGTTAGGTGAATTGGCTATGCTAAATTGCCTGAAGAAGGGCTTATGCCCGAAACGTCAATTTTGATGCTGCCTGACCTGCTGCGCTTTTTCAGCTCTGATCTCCAGCATCAGCAGTCCTCACTTTATCCATGCTAAATTGCCCATAGTGTTAGGTGAAGGGATAAATGTAGGG
>NW_025169458.1:0-651 GCF_004010195.1 Chiloscyllium plagiosum | reverse complement strand
GCTCACCACACTACCAAGAATCTTGCCATTAACCCAGTACTCCGTATTCCTGTTCCTCCTTCCAAAGTGAATCACCTCACACTTTTCCGCATTAAACTGTATTTTCCAGCTCTGCAGCTCACCTATGTCCCTCTGTAACCTGCAGCATCTTTCCACACTAGCTACAACTCCACTGACCTTCGTGTCATCCGCAAATTTAACAAACACATGCTTCTATATCCTCATCCATGTCATTTATAAAAATGACAAACAGCAGTAGACCCAAAACAAATCCTTGCGGTACACCACTAGTAACTCCCCGATAAACATTTCCCATCATCCACCACCCTCTGTCTTCTTACAGCTCACCAATGTCTGAGGCAGAAAGGCTAAATCACCCTCAATCCCATGTCTCTGTATTTTATGCAATAACATACCGTGGAGAACCTTATCAAATAACTGACTGAAATCCACATACACCACATCAACCACCTTCCCCTCATCCATCTGTTTTTCATCTTCTCAAAGAACTCAATAAGATTTGTGAGGCACGACCTACCCTTCACAAATCCACGTTGACTATCCTAATCAACTTTGTTCTTTCTGGATGATTATAAATCCTAACTCCTATCACCTTTCCCAATACTTTATCCACAATCAAAGTAAGGCTCA
>NW_025169457.1:0-1747 GCF_004010195.1 Chiloscyllium plagiosum | reverse complement strand
AGAACAGAGAGCTGAAAGCTGGTCTGATTGAAGGTTTCCACGTCATGAGAGTTTTAGAAAGAGGAAATAATGCAGTGAAAATGCTCCCAGGTCTGAAAGGATCGAGAATGATTTGGCAGAGATTGAAAGTCATCAGGAGAATAAGTAAAAGTGACATTAGGAAGACCGTTTTCGCACAGGGAGTGGGGTCAGTAAGTCGCTCTCTGACAGTGACAAAGAGGCAGATTCAATGGACAGAAAAGGGAATTCGATTGGCATATTCAATGTAACAATGTGCAGATTTACAGGGAGAAGTCGACAGAATGAGACACTTATTTACATACTGTGTTGAGCCAGCAGAGCTAAGGTGGGCCGCGTAGCCTCAGTCTGCGCTGTCACACATTTCGTGATTCCGAGTGAAATCGGAGTTGGACCAACAGAACGTAGGAAATTTGACAACGGGTATATTCTGCCAACCAGGATACTCCATCACAGCAATGAAGGTGTTTTGACATCATTCTCGAAGATACATGACACAATGCAGATTCAAAACCGAGTATTCCTTTGAATCACTGAGAAATTTGTTTACAGTTATTCAGTTGAGGTGAGCGGAGTTGCGCATTGGGAACCACCCCAGTTGATAGGTCGAAGCCGTTTTCTCCTGTGTGATAGTCCCACCAGCACTCCAATTTGCTGTGCTTCCAGTCAGTAGATGCAGATTACTATCCCATACTGATACACGGGCCACGATGACCCAGCTGTGGTGACAAGCTTGTGAATATCTGAGTGCTCTTCTCCTGTTCTCTGTCTGGCTGCTATGATCCGAATCATCAAACCTCTCTTCTCCGAGATACGAATAAACTGGTGAAGGTGAAACACATCAGTTGCGGTGTGTTCCATGCCCAAGAGGCCCTGCAGTAATTCCCCACGCTGTTTCACACAGCAGCATCCTCTCGGTGAATTATGCTTGGCAAAAAAATCGATTGAACCAAATCAGTGTCCGGCATTGGATTTTACTGACGCCGTTTATAAAAATCAGGCTCACCGTTAATGTGGAGACGGGCCGTCGGACTAGAGTTTCCACTCCTCCTGTTGAATAAAGATAATTTTAACTGTGTCCAGTGAGAGAAAAGGATTTGCTGTTGGTGGGTAACATTTCTATCTGAACTCGCTATCACTCTCCTGATAGATTGACTAGAGTTTCCACTCCTCCTGTTGAATAAAGATAATTTTAACTGTGTCCAGTGAGAGGAAAGGATTTGCTGTTGGTGGGAAACATTGCTATCTGAACTCGCTGTCACTCTCCTGATAGATGAAGCATAAAGCTGGGAGTCTCTGGATTACGTTGTAAAAGTATCGGTATTATGTTATTCACACCGTGCTGTCACCAACTGAACGAAGCGGCTACCCAGAGGGAGGCGGCTGTGTTTAAATCCCGTGATGAACTGGGGGGTGCTGAACATTTACCCAAACAATGGTCACACCACCTCCCTGACACAGTGTTCACAAATCAAACTGACAGCAAAGCTTCACGTGTGATCGAAAGTTTCCGCAAAGAAGATTTGGCTCACCAGATATCCGAAGTGAACGCACTTCTTTATTGATTTGAAATTTAAGAAGTTGACGTCAGTGAGCCTGACGTGATTCGAACACGCAACATTCTGATCTGGAGTCAGACACGCGACCGTTGCGCCACAAGCTCACTCAAAGGATGGGGCCTCTATTCATGCTTAAGGGTTGGGGAATGCTGGATGACTAGAGAAAATGA
>NW_025169456.1:0-1747 GCF_004010195.1 Chiloscyllium plagiosum | reverse complement strand
GAAAGGACTGCCAATGTCTGAGGAGCACAAACCATAAAATACACACACTGCAGGAAGTACCAGGCTTTGTAGCATTGTATTTGACATTGTCTGACAATGTCCTGTATCGGTAACAATTAAAAAGCACTGCATGTTATTACTATCATTAACACTTTATTCACAGTATTCAGTGAGAATGAAAAATACGCTACATTACAATTGGTAAAACTAGTATCGTGTTGGTATTGTTAAATATGGTTCACTTTTGTTAGAATTGATCGTACAAATATACTTCTATCACTAGCATAGTTCTTTATACTGTAAATACTGTACATAGCTGCAGCATACTTGTCCATACTGAATTTTACCCATGCTATATTTACTGCTTCCCATTATTTTCCTTGTTTGATCCAATTTCTGGCATGAATGGTGACAGTATCAGATTCTTGGACCTCTGATCTCACCTCTGCTCTCAGTGCATATTGCGCAGTGATGGATCTGACCCAATTTTGTGATACATTGTGTCATTTGAGAGTTAAACAACTATCTGTGACTGTGGGGAATCCAAACCGTAAAATATAGATTCTGAAGTAAGTGCCAGATTGTGAGAGAGTGTGGTTATCTGGCACTGTGATGACGACTGACAGTTGCTATTTCATTAACAACACGACATTATTTTTCATACTAGTAATGACTTATTAGTTAAACTGCCCACTATTTGTAATAGTGATTATATAATTTGAAAGTAAGTACTTCACCAGCAAAAGTAGCAGTGGCATTAAACACTATGACAATTTGTATCAGCAAAACTGTCAACAATAAAGGTTTTGTACATTATTGTTAATGTGTAATAGAACTTTTAATCAGCAGTACGTTACAAGTAACAGAGCTTTCATGCATTCCATGGTATTCATGTCAGTAACAATAATTAAAATATTTTAAATATTCCATAATAAAGTAACGCTGTATATTATTGTGATCAGTGATAGTGTTGTAACGCATTATACATTGTCTCACATTGGACGTTATTAACACATAAGTCCATCAGAAATATGTAACTCATTATTTTATAAACTTCTAGCAGGTCTCGTCTCAACCTCCTATGATCCAGTGGAAAAAAAATCCAGCCTATCTATCCTTTCTTTATAACTTAAATCTTCCACACTATGCAGAATCCGGGTAAATCTCTCCTGAACCCTCTCCAGCTTCATACTATCCTTCCTATAACTGGGCGGCCAGAACCGGACACAGTATTCCAAGAGACGCCTCATCAATGTTCTGCACAACGTTAACATGCCTTCGAGCTAAGTAGTCGGCCATTCAGCCCCTTGAGCCTCCTCTGCCATTCAATAGGATCATGGCTGATCCAGCATTTCCACTTTTCTGCCCTTTCCCCATAATTCCCCGACTGATCAAGAATCTATCTATCTCAGCCTTAAATACACAAAAGGGGACAGTTAGTAAGTTGCAGGGTGACACTAAAATAGGTGCCATAATAGCAGTGAAGAAGGATTTGTAAGATTACAAAGGGATGTTGATCAAATGTGTCAATGATCTGAAAATTGCAAATGGAGTTCAATCTGGATTATTGCAAGGTATTGCATTTTGGTACACCAAACAAGGGGTGGGATCAGAATGAAATACAGGGCCTTGGATAGTATTGCAGAACACAGGGACCAAGGGGTGCATGTACATAAAGCTTCGAAGTTTACATCACATAGGTTGTTAAGAAATACGTTTCGCAGGCTTGCCTTAATTGCTCAGCCTT
>NW_025169455.1:0-1747 GCF_004010195.1 Chiloscyllium plagiosum | reverse complement strand
ACCATCACTGACCGACTTACCTCCCACTGTACATTAACCGCCACGGCCCGACATACCTCCCACTGTACAGTAACCTTCACGGACCAACATATCTCCCACTTTGCAGTAACCATCATGGACCAACGTACCTACCACTGTACAGTAACCGTCACAGCCTGACATACCTCCCACTGCACAGTAACCATTACGGCCCGACATACCTCCCACTGTACTGTGACCACCACGGCCCGACTTACCTCCCACTGTACAGTAACCATCACAGCCAGACATATCTCCGGCTGTACAGTAACCATCACAGCACAGCATACCACCCACTGTACAGTATCCATCACTGACCGATATACCTCCCACTGCACAGTAACCATCACGGCCCAACACACCTCCCACTGTACAGTAACGATCACATCCCGACATACCTCCCACTGTACAGAAACCACCACGGTCCGACATACCTCCCAAAGTACAGTAACCATCACGGCCCGACATACCTCCCACTATACAGTAACCATCGCGGCCAGACATACATCCTACTGTACAGTAACTATCACTGACCAACATATCCCCACTGCACAGTAACCATCACAGCACAACACACCTCCAACTGTACAGTAACAATCACATCCCGACATACCTCCCACTGTACAGTAACCACCAAGGCCCGACATACCCTCCACTGTTGAATAACCATCACGGCCCGACATACCTCCCACTGTACAGTAACCATCAGGACCCGACATACCTCCCACTGTACAGTAACCATCACGGCCCGACATACCGACCACTGTACAGTGACCATCACGGCCCGACATACCTACCACTGTACAGTAACCATCACGGCCCGACATAACTCCCACTGTGCAGTAACCGTCACTGCCTGACATACCTCCCATTGTACAGTAACCATTACGGCCCGACATACCTCCCACTGTACAATGACCACCACGGCCCGACTTACATCCCACTGTACAGTAACCATCACAGCCAGACATACCGCCCACTGTACAGTGACCACCACGGCCCGACATACCACCCACTGTACAGTATCCATCACTGACCGATATACCTCTCACTGTACAGTAACCATCACGGCCCAACACACCTCACACTGTACAGTAACGATCACATCCCGACATAACTCCCACTGCACAGTAACCACCACGGCCCGACATACCTCCCAATGTACAGTAACCATCGCAGCCCGACATAACTCCCACTGTGCAGTAAATGTCACGGCATGACATAGCTCCCACTGTATGGTAACCATCACGGCGCAACATACCTCCCACTGTACAGTAACCATCACGGCCCGACATACGCCCCACTGTACAGTAACCATCACGGACTGACATACCTCCCACTGTAGAGTAATCATCACAGCACGACATACCTCCCACTGTACAGTAACCATCACTGACCGACTTACCTCCCACTGTATAGTAACCACCACGGCCCGACATACCTCCCACTGGGCAGTATCCATCACGGCCGAACTTAGCTCCCACTGTACAGTAACCATCACGGCCAGACATACCTCCTACTGTACAGTAACCATCACGGACCAACATATCTCCCACTGTGCAGTATCCATCACGGATCTACATACCTCCCATTGTACAGTAACCACCACGGCCCGACATACATCCCACTGCACAGTAACCATCACGGCGCGACATTCCTCCCACTGTATAGTAACCATCACGGCCCGACATACCTCCCACTGTACAGTGACCATCACGGCCCGACATAC